>NC_084756.1:2221570-2251570 GCF_033978785.1 Entelurus aequoreus | reverse complement strand
CAAATGTTTGCCTTTTTTCCTCCACTCACCAGTCGGACTCCTTTGGAATTCTTTCGGTGGGTCTTAAAGTAATACCCAACTGCCAGCAGTGCGGCCAAAAGCAAGCCAGTGACCAGCAGGGAAACCAGCACCAGTTTAGATTTCTTCCTCCAGTGAGGAACCGCCTCCATTACTCCGGCCTGTCCAGCAAAACAAAACAATATGCATTTGACAATTTTTGTCCAGCAGGTATTGTTTCAAATCCACATGTTTTCTACCTTATCTTTGATGTTATCGTTGTTAAACTTGTTGACCATGCCTTTGATATCATCTACAAAACAGGAGAGGTACAGAGATTAGATCTAAGAAAGTGAATTGTTGAGTTTGTATCATCCTCATATCTGACCTTCAACATACTGTCCAGAAACAAGGATCTGGTCTGTGTTCTCCTCCTGGTAGAGCTCTAGCTTGCAGTCATCCCTGCACAACTCCTCGATAACACTCTGAATCATCATTTTGGTAGTTTCCTGCAAGGTGATAACTTTAGGCATTGTTTGCGACTCTTCAGTGTTAATGAATCAATTTGATTGAGACATTCTGAAGAGTCCAGTTGCGATTGAGTTAGGTCCTGAGCATTCAGTGTTTTGTAAGGGAAATACTCTTACTTACACAGTTGGAAGAGTGGGCAAGTTTCAGATTGACAGCGTTTTTATCCTGGAGCACCTCTTTCCCGACACACACTACATCGCTCTGCAACGGGTGGAAGTCCGATTTGAGGGTCAGACCACGGTTCAATGTCACCGCAATGTAACAGAAATCTCACCCTGAGAATGTTGTCTGGGCCGTCTCCTCTACCGGGCAAAGGTGCGGGGGTCTGTTGCTCCTGGATTTGGGTTTGGTCAGGATACACCTCGATGGTGACCTGTCCATCGTCAGCTGCATCACTTTCGGCCGCAGTCGCTTCCTCTTCGTCAGTCGTTGGTACGGGAGTTGGCACGGGTGTAGTTTGCTCAGCGGGTTCGTCAGAGTCTAACAGAGCTGTGAGTTTTTCATAGTCACTGTCTGAAATAGGAATTAAATGGTGGTTAACTGTGGTTCGGCGTCAATAATATGAATAGTCAGAAGGTTTTACAGCCAAGGTATTCAACGAAATGGTTTTGGGACCTTTGTTTCCGGAAAGCTAAGAACTGGAGGGTCGGTGTGTTCTGTTAGCGTCAGGGTAAACTTTATTGTCCAGTTCAGGAAATGGATCTTGGGCATTGTGTTACGTACAAAATAATCACATCAAAACATTAACAATGCACGGCTAAAAACAGGAAATATAGTATATTAAATGGACATACAAAAACATGCCAGAGTGCCAGAAAAGTGCTATGTGCTAAAGTGCTTGTGTTCATTGCACCTTCCTCTATTTTTTTTGCATTGTTCAACAGCTTGATAAAGTTTAAAAGTTAAAGTACCAATGATTGTCACACACACACTAGGTGTGGTAAAATTTGTCCTCCTTGTTCACCCCCTGGGAGGTGAGGGGAGCAGTGGGCAGCAGCAGTGCCGCGCTCGGAAATCATTTTTGGTGATTTAACCCCCATTCCAACCCTTGATGCTGAGTGCCAAGCAGGGAGGTAATGGGTCCTGTATTTATAGTCTTTGGTATGACTCGGCCGAGGTTTGAACTCACAACCTACCGATCTCAGGGCGGACACTCTAACCACTAGGCCACTGAGTAGGTAGATAGAAGCCGGAACAGATGATGATTTGAGACGTTTTGTTCCGCACTTTGGTATACAGTGTCTTCTTCCTGATGGGAGAAGTTCGTATTCTGAGGACAGTGGGTGAGTGGAATCTTAAGAAATTTTTGTTGCATTGCTTGTGTCATAACTGACCCGTTGTACAAGTGATCTATGGACTCGTAATGTTTCATACCAATGATCTTCATTGCTGTCAATCGGTTTTTCAGTTGTACGGTTAAGTTGCCAAACCGTATAGCTGACTAAACTCCCTAAAATAGCTTTGTAGAAAATTAGCATGATATGTTTGCTAACACCGTACAGCCTCAGTCGTCTCAAACAATATAGTCTCTGTTCAGTTTGTTGCACATGTTATCAGTATGCGATTTCCGGCTAAGCAGGTTATCAACACGGAGCCCTAGATATTTATGTTTTCACCTGATTGATCGTCACACTGGCTCGTGTGTCGTCAGTTGCCTCGGGTCAATAAATATAATCTCTTGTGTTTTTGTCGAGGTGTGCTCCCCAATGCTGCTAAATATCTCAAATATTTGCCTCAAACTAAAAGCAGCCGCCTCTTGTACGAGTAAGTAGTGATTTTAAATTTTTACAACCATTTTTGATCATTCCATCTTCAAAACACTTTTTATAATTGGGACAACAAAACTACAGTTTTTCTTTTTGTACAAATTCCCGGTTTTCCTGAAATTCCAGGAATTCCGAAATACCCATTTAAATTCAAACTGTTACTACGTCAACATTTTTCAACCGTTTTGAAAATTTCCAACACCAACCCATTCATGTCATCTAGGACCATTGTGCTGGTATCAATATTGTCACAAATACTCTGGATCC
Organism: Entelurus aequoreus; assembly: GCF_033978785.1. Taxonomy (NCBI): domain Eukaryota; kingdom Metazoa; phylum Chordata; class Actinopteri; order Syngnathiformes; family Syngnathidae; genus Entelurus; species Entelurus aequoreus. The sequence goes on along the minus strand of NC_084756.1, from coordinate 2,249,009 downwards.
CAGAAATTCCCACATTTTTCAGGAAATTCCTATTGGACGCATTCAATGCCCCAAATTCTCGAAATGTTGCGCTATTTTTTTAACCCAATTCCGACCTTTCAACCATTCACCCACACTGCTATTCACCTATGTCGAATGCAAAACATGTTGTCCATTTCCCCAAATTCCCGGTTTTCCGGTATTTTTTTCCCCATTGACAATGAATAAGAAATACACAATCGACTGCATATCCCGCATTTCTCATTCGATTTGAACCGTTCCAACATCCCCACACACCACTCACCCTGGACATTCAAGCCAGCCTGTTTTCCGGTTCTGAAAATTCCCTGATTACCCGGAATTACCAGGATTTTTTCCCCAATGAAAATGACTGGGCAATATACAAACCTCTCCATATCCCACATTTCTCAACGGATTTGAACCGTTCCAAGATCTACACACTCCATTCACCCTGGACATTCAAGCATTTCAGTTCCACTGACGCATATCGGGGGCTCGCACACATCATGCATTCCCACGCAATCCCTACTGGAATTTCAAATTCTAGTTACATCATGTCTTTCTGCACTGACATTTAAGATGTCACATTAAAACACGGCTTTTGCATTTTTTTAACATTGTGAAATACAACACTGTTTACATTGGACAGGGTTCTTGCTTATTTTCCCCCCCCAGTGGGACCTTAATCTGCACATGAATGAGTCCGCAGCATTTTCCCAGAGATGACTACAGTACTGAGCTTACCAGGAGGAGTCACACCCGGAATCATATCTCCTCGGATGTAGTCTTCTGGACGCATGGTTGACATTGCCTCTGTGACAATGTCCTCATCTTGTGCTCCAACTCCAGCTGTAAAACCATAAGCATACCGGTTAAATTTCCAATACTCACTTAAGATTTAAAGGCCTACTGAAACCCACTACTACCGACCACGCAGTCTGATAGTTTATATATCAATGATGAAATCTTAACATTGCAACACATGCCCATACGGCCGGGTTAACTTATAAAGTGCAATTTTAAATTTCCCGGGGAACTTCCGGTTCAAAACGCCTTTGAGGATGACGTATGCGTGTGACATACCCAGTAGAACACAGGTATGGCTTCCCCATTAGAGCAAATACGAAATAGCTGTTTTCATCTCATTTATCCACAGTATTCTGTACATCTGTGTTGGTGAATCTGTTGCAATTTGTTCATTGCATTATGGAGAAAGAAGCTGAGCAAGCAAAGAAGAAAGTCGGTGCGAAGCAGAGTATTTTGCGAGGGAAGTCAGCAACACAACACAGTCGGTGTTTCATTGTTTACATTCCTGAAAGATGCAGTCAAGATCGAAGAACTCGGACAACAGAGACTCTTACCAGGAGGACTTTGACTTCGTTAACAGACGCAGACGCGATACCGTGAGTACGCTTCCAAACATTTGATCGCTTGCTATAACTAGCTCGAGCTAGTAGCTAGGAGCTAGGAGCTAGCATAACAAACACCTAGGTGTTTGTTATGCGGGATTAATTTGTGGCATATTAAATATAAGCCTGGTTGTGTTGTGGCTAATATAGGCTGACCATATTCTGAAATCCCAAAAAGAGGACATATATGCGTGCCAAGGCGGGGACTAGGTGAAAATTTGCCAATGATACTCGAACTTGCTTTATACATAAGATATTTATTTAAATAAAGCATTTTTCTCCTCTGTTGACAGCAGTGTTGGCGCTAGGAATTTTCAAAATGGGGTCCCAGGGTTGTGGTTGTGGATATGGCAGTTTGTAGTGACAGTTCAGTTTATGGGCAGGGTGTGTATGAGGTAGTGCAAAGGGCTGCAGAGTAATGAGATGCGAGGCAAGGGGTTCGGCTATAAGCCGCCTACCGGCCCGACCAGAGCAGGTGGAGTTCAGGGGTTGAGAGGTGGAGATCCTTGGGCTCAGGCTCAAGGCCTATCTACAGCTCGCCATCCAAGACTTAGGGTCCTGGCCTACGTAAACACAGGACCCGGAGTTCAATCAATGTGCGCACATAAACATCAACATTAAGTCATCAATTGTTTGACCTTCAATAAATAAGTTACACTTATTATTATCATTATTAGCAATAATACTGCTAACATTAACAATATTAAACCATCCCATGTATGTACAACATAACAAACAGAACAGTACACAGTGTTGTCACTATGACGGGTGCAACATGAACAATATTAAACAATAGAAAATAACAGTGACGTCACTATGACGGGTGTAACATTAACAATAACAGTGACGTCACTATGACGGGTGTAACAGTGTTCATTCATTGTCTTTACCGTAGCATAAAAAGTGCACATGGCCTTAAAACGCCACAACACTCAGTCACCATATGTAAGTACCCACAATAAAGACTCGAAATAAATATAAATTCAATGGGATCAGAAACATTGGAGGAAACGGGATTAAAAGCCGATGCTAACCGCCCATAGACAATACATGGGTACGGCTAGCAGCTACTATTAGCAAACAGATTCACTTACCAACTCGGCTTAATAACACTCTCTCGTCGCAACTCGGCCCTGATGGTCGGCACCTATAAGTTTACAATTAGTTGTAAAATGTTGGACGGTTGTTTTTACGATATGCAGGCAAACGACAACTTTAAAACATACCGGCTTCAGATGTGCCCAGGTTTAGCCACCGCACCTGGCAGCCATCTTGGGACGGTGGATCATATAGAGCGCGATAGGCTGCAGCGGGTCACGCGATAGGCTGCAGCGGGTCACGTGAGTGCATGTGTTGAACTCGTGAGATTAAACGTGGAAACGCCGCAGGTAATATGAGGGGATGCCATGAGAGGAAATATGTCTTATTTCCCACCCGTGTTACACGCTCGCCTCCACACTTTGTTTTGTTAATGTACGTCCTTCTTAACTCTGGACGTACATTGAAAATACCCGGTACACGCAACCCTAACTCAAAATGCCGGACATTTGAGGCATTTAAAAAAACCCGCCCGGACACCCCGGACATCCCTGCAAAAGAGGACATGTCCGGGGAAAAGAGGACGTATGGTCAGCCTAGCTCAGGGGTCGGCAACCCAAAATGTTGAAAGAGCCATATTGGACCCAAAATACAAAAACAAATCTGTCTGGAGCCGCAAACAATTAAAAGCCATATTACATACAGATGGTGTGTCATGAGATATAAATGTAATTAAGAGGACTTAAAGGAAACTAAATGAGCTCAAATATAGCTACAAATGAGGCATAATGATGCAATATGTACATATAGCTAGCCTAAATAGCATGTTAGCATCGATTAGCTTGCGGTCATGCAGTGACCAAATATATGTGATTAGCACTCCACACAAGTCAATAACATCAACAAAACTCACCCTTGTGCACTCATGCACAACGTTAAAAGTTTGGTGGACAAAATGAGACAGAAAAAGAAGTGGCATAAAACACGTCCTAGAAAGTCGGAGAAAGTTATAAATGTAAACAAACTATACGGTGAGTTCAAGGACCGCCAAAATGAGTAGGACAAAACGGCGCTCGCCAAATACTGGAATCAGTGAAGCATGTTTAATATAAACAGTGTGATTTATAACAATTAGGGAGGTTTGTGTCATGTTTGTCCTCCTACAGAAACCATATTAAAACAAAAAATTTTTTTTTTTCCCCTCATCTTTTTCCATTTTTCATACATTTTTGAAAAAGCTCCAGAGAGCCACTAGGGCGGCGCTAAAGAGCCGCATGCGGCTCTAGAGCCGCGGGTTGCCGACCCCTGGCCTAGCTAATAGAGTATATATATGTCTTATGTTCATTTACTGTTGTAGTCATTCCCAGCTGAATATCAGGTCCCACCCGCGCGCTTCCAAACATTTGATTGCTTGCCCGTACGTACGTGTCATGTACGTAACTTTGGTTAAATATATAAGCTTTATGAACCTTGGGTTAGGTGAACAGTTCTTTGGGCTGAGTGAGTGTGTGCGTTGTGCAGGTGTTTGAATTGTATTGGCGGGTTATATATACGGGATCCCGTCCATATTACCCGCTCGAGCTATAACTAGCTCGAGCTAGTAGCTAGGAGCTAGGAGCTAGCATAACAAACACCTAGGTGTTTTTATGTGGGATTAATTTGTGGCATATTAAATATAAGCCTGGTTGTGTTGTGGCTAATAGAGTATATATATGTCTTGTGTTTATTTACTGTTGTAGTCATTCCCAGCTGAATATCAGGTCACCCCCGGCTCTCACAGCCTCTTCCCTATCTGAATCGCTTCCACTCCCCACTAGTCCTTCACTTGCACTTTACTCATCCACAAATCTTTCTTCATCCTCGCTCAAATTAATGGGGAAATCGTCGCTTTCTCGGTCCGAATCTCTCTCACTTCATGCGGCCATCATTGTAAACTATAGGGAATTTTGTGTATATGTTCAATTGACTACGTCACGCTACTTCCGGTAGGGGCAAGCCTTTTTTTATCAGATACCAAAAGTTGCGATCTTTATCGTCGTTGTTCTATACTAAATCCTTTCAGCAAAAATATGGCAATATCGCAAAATGATCAAGTATGACACATAGAATAGATCTGCTATCCCCGTTTAAATAAAAAAATTCATTTCAGTAGGCCTTTAAGGTCTGTTCTAAAGCTCAGGTACGCGAACTGGCTAATCTTTGATAGGTGATGATTACGCAGTCAGGACATGATTTAAATTCCATGGTTGTGCAGACTGGATGGCATCTAGCATACAATGTAGAACCCAAAGAAGGATCTGATCCCCCAGCAAGACCTTAATTCAATGAGTTCCACTGTAATAATAAAAAAGTCAATGGTAGACTCCTTTGCAAATAAACCTTTTCTCCACTCCAAGACCTGCCAGCCAAACGCTCCCACATCCCACTGGGAAAGATACTCTGCGCTTCCCAGGACAAATATGTCCGCTCGTGGCAAGCACACCAGAGGCGACACCGTGGACTCGCGCCAAACTACGAAACCCTATTTATTATCATAAAGACAATGTTTCACACAGACTATAATGACGTATTCTGTCAGTCACGCTGGAGATCTGTTTAGTCTTAACTCTCCTCTGTCCGCAGCAAAGGGTTTATTTTTCCTGAGCCAAACCTAACTAACTGTACTCAGATTAAAAATGTGTGTAACAGTTCTACACTTGTGCATGGACTGTTCGCTTCTTTCCTTGGTCGTACTTTTTCAATTAACTATCTGTATACACCGTATTTTCTGGACCTTAGAGCGCACCGGATTATAAAGTGCACTGCCGATGAGCGAGTCTATTCAGGTCTTTTTTCATACAAAAGGCGCATTAAAGAGGTCATATTATGATTTTTTTCTCAATTGAAAACACTTCCTTGTGGTCTACTTAACATGTAATGGTGGTTCCTTAGTCAAATCGGCACGTACTTCAGTGGCGGAGGTACGCACATTTTCAGGACTTATGCAGATCCCAAATACACATCAGCAGGTACCAGAAGGTAAGAAAAGTTGTTTTTGCATAATATTGTGAAACAAAATGCCAGATAATATGTCTGCTAATAGGTACCATTTTGCGGTCCTTATACACACACCATAGTAATACTTGTATCTCTGACTACGGTAGCCGTAATGGGCCGACAATCTATCAAGCGGTGCGGGTTCAAAGTCATACTAAAACATTTTGATAGATTTTTGAGTGCCGTGTGTAATGTTCTTTATTTTCAATGGAACATTTAAAGTTTTGGTGTTGTTTTCTGGCGTCATATTGCAGTTTACACGTATCTCTTATGTGTGACTGCCATCTACTGGTCACACTTATCATTACACCATGTACCAATTACCAATACGAGACTGATCGGCGCTGATAAAGTGCGAATACATTTTGCCTATGCCGTAAAATGTGGGCGTGGCATGGCGCCAGACTTTGAAAACGTCCAATGTTTGTAAGTCGGCTCCACAAATTCCTAACCGAAATCTTTTTTATTTATTTTTTATTGAATTTTTCACACATTTTTGAGTGCCGTGTCTAATGTTCTTTATTTTCAATGGAACATTTAAAGTTTTGGTGTTGTTCTCTGGCGTCATATTGCAGTCTACACGTATCTCCTCTGTGTGACTGCCATCTACTGGTCACACTTATCATTACACCACGTACCAATTATAATTGCTTCGAGGTCGGTAAGCACAACCAGAATTATTCCGTACATTAGTCGCACCAGGTTATAAGGCGTACTGTCGAGTTTTGAGAAAATGAAATTATTTTAAAATGGGTTATACTTGTATAGCGCTTTTCTACCTTCAAGGTACTCAAAGCGCTTTGACACTATTTCCACATTCACCCATTCACACACTGATGGCGTTAGCGGCCCTAACCACGACCAAGGGTGAATTGTCTTGTTTAAGGACACAACGGACGTGACGAGGTTGGTAGAAGGTGGGGATTGAACCAGGAACCCTCAGGTTGCTGGCACGGCCACTCTCCTGACTGCGCCACGCCGTTAAGTGCGCCTTAAAGTCTGAAAAATACATTATGTTGATTAGTAGGAGTCTAAATGCATGCAAAGTGTGTGGTGTGTTGTCTCAGAGATGTGTGATTAAATAACACAACTTATTAGTTATACCTTGGTTGAATGGGGCAGACAAAGTGGAGCCACCAGAGGCTGTTTTGACTTGTAAAATTTTCATTATGTCATTTTCCGCTCCTTCTCTCATAGTTTAAGACTCGAAAATTGTGTTTTTTCTAGCCTGTGCCCTTCAGCTGCCGTGTATTTCTCTTTTCTTTGAATATAAATTCAGGTTTTGTCAAGTTTGCCCCACCCCTTTTCCAACCCCACCCTACGCTGACACGGATCTGGTCGTGAGCTCCAAGCCTTTTGTTGGCGTGACAGGTCAAATTGCAAGAGGAGGGTCCGGCAATCAAAACAAAAAGACGACATTCCTGCTACCCAGATTTCCGTCACGCTGCCAAAACACCGGCACCGTCATTACCTCACTTTCCAAACATTCGCATAATGCGTCAACTCTGCAGATCTCATTACGCGTTCGCTTGCTGCGTTAGTTTTGCTGCTTCCTGCACTCTCTGCAAATTGTCTTCTTGTTTGTGTCTCTGCTCACATGCAGCTCTAATTTAGACCTTGGCTTTGTTTTAGGCTGACACAAACTTGGCCGGGGATGTGTATTACAATTAGGTTGGTGGTGATTTATATCAGAGTCCAGGGCAACTCAGTATATCTGCACAGAGCAACAGATCATTCCAGTAGGGCCCGAGCAGCAAAAGCCCCATTTGGAATTGCTTCCTTTATCATTATTCTCTTACTTCTATCACAGTTTAAAGAGAATTACCATGCACGGAAGCTCACCAATTTTTGCAAACGGTGAAAAAATTTACAAAACCCAAAACCAGTGAAGTTATCACGTTGAAATAAAAACAGAATACAATGATTTGCAAATTCTTCAACCTACACTACCGTTCAAAAGTTTGGGGTCACATTGAAATGTCCTTATTTTCAATGAAGATAACTTTAAACTAGTCTTAACTTTAAAGAAGTACACTCTATACATTGCTAATGTGGTAAATGACTATTCTAGCTGCAAATGTCTGGTTTTTGGTGCAATATCTACATAGGTGTATAGAGGCCCATTTCCAGCAACTATCACTCCAGTGTTCTAATGGTACAATGTGTTTGCTCATTGGCTCAGAAGGCTAATTGATGATTAGAAAACCCTTGTGCAATCATGTTCACACATCTGAAAACAGTTTAGCTCGTTACAGAAGCTACAAAACTGACCTTACTTTGAGCAGATTGAGTTTCTGGAGCATCACATTTGTGGGGTCAATTAAACGCTCAAAATGGCCAGAAAAAGAGAACTTTCATCTGAAACTCGACAGTCTATTCTTGTTCTTAGAAATGAAGGCTATTCCACAAAATTGTTTGGGTGACCCCAAACTTTTGAACGGTAGTGTATATTCAATTGAATGGACTGCAAAGACAAGATATTTAACGTTCAAACTGGAAAATTGTGTTATTTCTTGCAAATATTAGCTCATTTAGAATTTGATGCCTGCAACATGTTTCAAAAAAGCTGGCAAAAGTGGCAAAAAAGACTGAGAAAGTTGAGGAATGCTCATCAAAACACTTATTTGGAACATCCCACAGGGGACCAGGCTAATTGGGAACAGGTGGGTAACATGATTGGCTATAAAAGCAGCTTCCATGAAAAGCTCAGTCATTCACAAACAATGACGGGGTGAGGGTCACTACTTTGTGAACAAATGCCTGAGCAAATTGTTTAAGAACAACATTTCCTAACGAGCTATTGCAAGGAATTTAGGGATTTCACCATATACGGTCCTTAATATCATCAAAAGGTTCAGAGAATCTGGAGAAATCACTGCACGTAAGCAGCAAGGCTGAAAACCAACATTGAATGCCTGTGACCTTGGATCCCTCAGGCGGTACTGCATCAAAAAGTGACATCAGTGTGTAAAGGATATCACCACATGGGCTCAGGAACACTTCAGAAAACCACTGTCAGTAACTACAGTTCGTCGCTACATCTGTAAGTGCAAGTTAAAACTCTACTATGCAAAGCGAAAGCCATTTATCAACAACACCCAGAAACGCTGCTGGCTTCGCTGGGCCCGAGCTGTGCATTCAATTGAATATAAGTTGAAAAGGATTTGCAAATCATTGTATTCTGTTTTTATTTAGGAATTACACAACGTGCCAACTTCACTGGTTTAGGGTTTTGTAGATTTCAGGGGTCCCAAACACGAAATGTCAGAAACAACTCTTTAGCGCCCCCTAAAAAAACATAAAAAATAGACCCTCCCAGCAGTTTCACGTATCGTCCCAAAAATAGCCGGAGGCACGTAAAAAATTCTCAAGAACCTATGTTCGAAAACAAGCAGGAAGTCGTCCATCTTGGTTTCCGGCAGCCATTTTTAGGCCAAAACAGGAGTCGTACTTTACTTTGATCAAATGAGCTGCGATTAAAATGACAAATAATAGACTGATCGGGGCTGATAAAGTACAAATAAATTGTGCCTATGCCATAAAATGTGGGCATGGCATGGCGCCAGACTTTTGAAAACGTCCAATGTTTGTAACTCCACAATTCCTAAGCTAAATCGTAATTATTTAATTTTTTATTTATTTTATTTTATTTTTGACAGATTTTTTTTGACAGATTTTTGAGTGCCGTGTGTAATGTTCTTTATTTTCAATGGAACATTTAAAGTTTTGGTGTTGTTCACTGGCGTCATATTGCAATCTACACGTATCTCTTATGTGTGACTGCCATCTACTGGTCACACTTATCATTTCACTGTGAACCAAATAAAATTGCTTCGAGGTCGGTAAGCACAACCAGAATTATTCCGTACATTAGGCACACCGGGTTATAAGGCGCACTGTCGATTTTTGAGAAAATGAAAGTATTTTAAATGCGCTTTGTAGTCCGAAAAATACAGTACTGTAATTATACATGGTAATTGGGATTTGTTATATATTTTATATATTATATAATAATATAATATAATAATTTAATATATCAGAATATATTATATACTGTATATATAATATATAAATATTACATATACGTTACATTTTATATTGCTCCTGTGCTACTTTTTTAGTCTACTTTATACCTTTTGTTTTCGCCCTCTTTTTATGCCCTTGTGTGCATTATCCTTTCCATCCTTATCCTTTCCATCCTTTGTAACTGAGCTACTGTGTGGAACAATTTCCCTTGTGGATCATTAAAGTTTGTCGAAGTCTAAGTCTAATTGGTTGAAATGATGATCATTTTTTGTGATGTAGTGATTGGAGCACATACTTCATGAGGTTTGCTTCTTTTATGAATTTATTATGGGTCTACTGAAAATGTCTGCTGGGTCAAAAGTATACATACAGCAATGTTAATATTTGCTTCCATGTCCCTTGGCAAGTTTCACTGCAATAAGGCACTTTTGGTAGCCATCCACAATTTTTGACCACTCCTCTTGACAAAATTGGTGCAGTTCAGCTAAATTTGTTGGTTTTCTGACATGGACTTGTTTCTTCAGCATTGTCCACACGTTTAAGTCAGGACTTTGGGAAGGCCATTCTAAAACCTTAATTCTAGCCTGATTTAGCAATTCCTTTATCCCTTTTGTGTTTGGGGTCATTGTCCTGTTGGAACACCCAACTGCGCCCAAGACCCAACCTCCAGGCTGATGATTTTAGCTTGTCCTGAAGAATTTGGAGGTAATCCTCCTTTCTCATTGTCCCATTTACTCTCTGTAAAGCACCAGTTCCATTGTCAGCAAAACAGTCCCAGAGCATAATACTACCACCACCATGCTTGACGGTAGGTATGGTGTCCCTAGGATTAAAGGCCTCACCTTCTGAACATATTGCTGGGTATTGTGGCCAAACAGCTCCATTTTTGTTTCATCTGACCACAGAACTTTCCTCCAAAAGGTCTTATCTTTGTCCATGTGACATCCTACCATTAATGCATGCTTGCCTAAATGACTCCAAGCTACAACTTGAAGTTGATGTAGCAGTCTGAGCGACAACAGATAATCCATATACAGTATAAGCCTCTCTGGAGGATATAGGTGTCACACACTGTCGCTGGCTTTCTTTTAATAAATCAAGGTGACAGGCAGGTGCGCCTATAGTGGTTTTGTGTGAGCAAGTGTTTGGGCCCACACTCTCCAAGCTCCTCTGGCATGCTCTTGTCTGAGCAACTGTCCACGGCAGCTGCTCCTTATATTGTATGTATGTATGCATGTACTGTATGTGTAGGCCACTCATGTGCTTTCTACACTTTGCAATGTGTACACCAGGGACCTTTCCACAGTTTCTTCGTCTGTTTGGAGCTAACAAGACATTTTAATGTTTTCCTTAGTGTGGATTTTCATGGTGTTTTATCTGTGTTTCAGTAGTGATGCGGACAACAGAAACCTTTAGGAGTGTCTCCAAATACTAATACATACTTTTGTTATTTTGTAGTGTGTACTGTTAAAAACAGCTCAAGTAAATGACTTGAACAGAGAACAATGGCAGGTATGAAGAATACTAACCCATATTTTATAAAGAGTCTGGAATAGACTTTCTTAGTTATTGCTTTTTGGCGACACCCAGCAATAATTCATTAAAAGGGTCATGTTATGATTTTTTTTTTCTACATGTAAAAGACTTCCTTGTGGTCTAAACCAGTGTTTTTCAACCGTTTTTGAGCCAAGGCACATTTTTTGCGTTGAAAAAATCCAGAGGCACACCACCAGCAGAAATCATAAACTCAGTTGACAATAAAAAGTCATTGTCGCAATTGTTGGGTATCACTTTAAACCATAACCAAGCATGCATCAATATAGCTCTTGTCTCCTCCACCTGTCACATCACACCCTGACTTATTTGGAGTTTTTTCCTGTTTTCCTGTGTAGTGTTTTAGTTCTTGTCTTGCGCTCCTATTTTGGTGGCTTTTTCTCTTTTTTCTGTATTTTCCTGTAGATACATAGATAGATAGATAAATAGTACTTTATTGATTCCTTCAGGAGAGTTCCCTCAGGAAAATTAAAATTCCAGCAGCAGTGTACAGAATTGAGATCGAATTTAAAAAAGTAAATAATGGGGGTATAAATGGAAACAAAAATAGAAAAATATTACAGTAGAATAAAAACAAAAAGCATCAATGAGAATACAAATATAACAGTAAAATAAGAATATAACAAGAGAAACTAGGCATTAGTGACCATGTTATGAAAACGTATTACACTGTTATTGTTTTGCATCCCCCGTCATTCTAGTACCCCCTCCCTCCCAGAGAAGAGTTGTACAGTCTAATGGCGTGTGGGACAAAGGAGCAGTTTTTCTTAAATTTCCCGCATGGACTTTGTTTTAGCAATCAAGAATATTTCAGTTGTTTTTATCCTTCTTTGTGGGGACATTGTTGATTGTCATGTCATGTTCGGATGTACATTGTGGACGCCGTTTTGCTCCACAGTAAGTCTTTGCTGTCGTCCAGCATTCTGTTTTTATTTACTTTGTAGCCAGTTCAGTTTTACTTTTGTTCTGCATAGCCTTCCCAAAGCTTCAATGCCTTTTCTTAAGGGCACTCACCTTTTGTTTATTTTTGGTTTAAGCATAAGACACCTTTTTACCTGCATTTACAAAGCAATTAGCTACCGGCTGCCACCTACTGATATGGAAGAGTATCACACGGTTACTCTAGACCAGTGGTTCTTAACCTGGGTTCGAGCGAACGTTAGGGGTTCGGTGAGTCGGCCTCAGCGGTTCTGCGGAGCCTCCGCCGCGGAGGTGAAGTCACACCAGGCTCATCGTGTGAATGCAAACTTCTCCTTATCGGCGTATTATGGATACCCCCAAACAATGTTCCCTCTAATTTTCCATCTGATTTGCGGGTGTGTAATTTGTTGTGAGTTCTTGCACTGTGTTGGTTTTGTTCTTTGAACAAAGTGATGTTAATGCACGGTTCATTTTGTGCACCAGTAAAAAAACAGATAACTTTGTCTTAAATTTGAAAAATAAATACATTTCACGATTAAGGGTTCGGGGAATGCCCATATGAAAGTGGTGGGGTTCGGTACCTCCAACAAGGTTAAGAACCACTGCTCTAGACACTCAACAACAACAAATCATTTGCAGACTATAATTACTGGTTTGCAAAAAAATGTTTTTAACCCAAATATGTGAAATTATATAATCTCCCACGGCACACCAGACTGTATCTCACGGCACACTAGTGTGCTGCGGCACAGTGGTTGAAAAACACTGTTCTACATAACATATCATGGTGGTTCTTTGGTCAAAATGTTGCATAGATGACGTTTTAAGGATCATCTTTAAGCCGCTCTCTGACCGTCACTGGTGGGCTTAGTTACGTGCCTCCACTTCGACAGCGTCTTTTTCCAGTCGGCCGTGTTGTAGTTTTTAACGCTTCCATAGCGAGTCTACCGACAGATATAAGTTGGAGCTGTACACCATTTTGTAGTAGAGATGGCAACAGCGGAGCATGCATGTGCATGCACGAGCCAGTCTGCCTCAGAACAAGAGGATGGAGTAAAGGGAGGAACTTACTGACGACAACGTGGACTACGCTAGGCGTAAAGTACTTTGGTTACATTTCTACCACATATTGACTACATCCAGCTTATTGGAGGTTCTGTTGTCTAAGAGCTCTTCCTCGTCTTCCTCCTCTCTCAGACCGTCACCGGTGTGAAAAACGTCGCAGGACAGATTAAACTCAAAACATCTCAATTGGAGGAAGTCAAGAGGAAGGCAAGATTGTTTTATAAATATCGCCACAAAGCCTACGCGGTTTTGATTCCAAAACAGGAAAAGTTGAGTCTTGCATAATAGGGCCCTTTTGAATGATGCAGACACATTTGTTACTGGAGACTTTCTAACAGGCTTCTGCCTAGGAGGCTTTGTATGTGTAAGTAATACGCAACTATAATTATCAAATGTGCTGTTTTACACTGCAATATTGTTCAATTAAGAATACTTTTCACACATGTTTGCTATTGTGTGCTTAGCTGTTGTGTAGCTGCCAGCTGCTGGTAGTTTATAGCCTACCATGTTTACCTTTTGGTAACTACTTCTCTAAAATACAAGAAAATAAAAACCTTCTGAGCTTATTGGAGGATATTTAGCTGTTAACTGGCTTTACACAACTAGGAGTTATTGTATTGGAGGATGATATTGGAGTGTTTAGATGCAACTGATATCATCTAATCCTTTTTTTTTTCTGCTGATATCAGTCAGATATCTGATATTATTAACGGATCAAGACACCCCTAGAAACGATACATGGACTGAGGGGGTCTGTATTGCTTTTACTGGCACTTAGCGACTTTGAGGAGTCCTGCCACTCAAAAAACTACAAATGTGCTGACTTGCTTTACGGCACATGTGTCAAACTCAAGGCCAGATGTGGCCCCGCCACTTCATTTTGTTTGGCCCTCGAAAGCCTGGGAATAATATGTATCAATAAAGTACTGTAAATGTTCTTACTAAATGTATTCTTTCTATTTATTTTGGCAGAAAAAATGCACTCCATGTTATCGCAAATTATTTGAACTTAAATATTCTCTAATTAGGCAAAAATATATTATTAAACATTCAAACCATCATTTTAAATAGAAATACATACTTATAGTAATGATTTCAAAGCAAGTTATCCATCAAATTGTGCAATGTAAAAGTAGCAATACATTTCATGGTAAAATTGTGAAATTTACTGAGGTTTTTACAGCATTTTTCTCTAAATGAAAAAAAACAGTACTTTTTTTACTGTAATAAACTGTGGTGAAATTTTGGCATTAACAGTAATACACAGAAAAATCTGATTTGCTGTAAAAAAACAAACAAAAAAAACCCTGGCAGTTCAGGTGCCAACATTTCTGTGTAAAATTGCAGTTTTTTTTAAATTTACAGTAAAACTTATGTAAATTTTACAGTATAATTCTGGCAACTGAGCTGCCTTTTTTTTTTTTTTTTTTTTACCAAAAGAACAGCAGTACTGTTTTTCCATTTACAGTAATATACACTAAAGGTGAAATTATTGCAACATGCCAAATTGTTTTTACATTTTAGTTTTAAAAATATCTACTAATAAAATGCATTAAAAAATTGTGTAATAATAGTATTCACTGTTAGAAGCGGCCCTCTGGGGCCATACATAACTGCAATGTGGCCCTCAGTGAAAACGACTTTGACACCTCTGCTTTACAGCATACGTCACTCCCCCTTCCCCCGTTCGTTAAAAAGACAGAAGTCAATGTGTGCCGCCAGAAAACTAAAAGAAGAAGAAGAAAAACGCCTATGTGCAATTACTGCTATCATGGCCAAAGCTCCAAAACAACCAAAGAAACGAAATGTTTTGTCCGAAGGGGACAAAAAAAGAAAAATGGACAGTCAAGGATCAACATTGTCCCGGCTTTCACTCGCTGGCGTGAGCTCAAAGACGAGGGATTTCAGACCGATGCTGCTTTGGCTCTGCGAAACACTACCGCTTTGGTCCACTGGCGCCGCCAAAATCAACCAAAACTGAAAGTACTTAAAGGCCTACTGAAACCCACTACTACCGACCACGCAGTCTGATAGTTTATATATCAATGATGAAATATTAACATTATAACACATGCCAATACGGCCGGGTTAACTTATAAAGTGACATTTTAAATTTGCCGCTAAACTTCCGGTTCGAAACGCCTCTGAGGATGACGTATGCGCGTGACGTAGCCCGGCGAACACGGGTATGCCTTCCACATTGAAGCCAATACGAAAAAGCTCTGTTTTCATTTCATAATTCCACAGTATTCTGGACATCTGTGTTCGTGAATCTGTTGCAATCATGTTCATTGCATTATGGAGAAGGAAGCTGAGCAAGCAAAGAAGAAAGTTGTCGGTGCGAAATGGACGTATTTTTCGAACGTAGTCAGCAACAACAGTACACAGCCGGCGCTTCTTTGTTTACATTCCCGAAAGATGCAGTCAAGATGGAAGAACTCGGATAACAGAGACTCTAACCAGGAGGACTTTTGACTTCGATACACAGACGCCTGTAGAGAACTGGGACAACACAGACTCTTACCAGGATTACTTTGATTTGGATGACAAAGACGTGCTACTGTGAGTATGCAGCTTTGGCTTCTAAACATTTGATCGCTTGACCGTATGTGCGCAACTTTTTTTTGCGTATGTACGTAACTTTTTAAAAATATATAAGCTTTATGAACCTTGGGTTAGGTGAACGGTCTTTTGGGCTGAGTGATTGTGTGTGTTGATCAGGTGTTTGAATTGTATTGGCGTGTTCTATGGAGCTAGGAGCTAGCAGAGGAGCTAGGAGCTAGCGTAACAAACACGCAGGTGTTTTTATGCAGGATTAATTTGTGGCATATTAAATATAAGCCTGGTTGTGTTGTGGCTAATAGAGTATATATATGTCTTGTGTTTATTTACTGTTGTAGTCATTCCCAGCTGAATATCAGGTACCGTGAGTATGCAGCCTTGGCTGCTAAACATTTGACAGCTTGACCGTATGTGCGCGTCACGTACGTAACTTTTTAAAAATATATAAGCTTTATGAACCTTGGGTTAGGTGAACGGTTTTTGGGCTGAGTGATTGTGTGTGTTGATCAGGTGTTTGAATTGTATTGGCGTGTTCTATGGAGCTAGGAGCTAGCAGAGGAGCTAGGAGCTAGCATAACAAGCACGCAGGTGTTTTTATGCAGGATTAATTTGTGGCATATTAAATATAAGCCTGGTTGTGTTGTGGCTAATAGAGTATATATATGTCTTGTGTTTATTTACTGTTGTAGTCATTCCCAGCTGAATATCAGGTCACCCCCGGCTCTCACAGCATCTTCCCTATCTGAATAGCTTCAACTCCCCACTAGTCCTTCACTTGCACTTTACTCATCCACAAATCTTTCATCCTCGCTCAAATTAATGGGGAAATTGTCGCTTTCTCGGTCCGAATCTCTCTCACTTCATGCGGCCATCATTGTAAACAATAGTGAACTTTGCGTATATGTTCAACTGACTACGTCACGCTACTTCCGGTAGGGGCAAGCCTTTTTTTTATCAGATACCAAAAGTTGCAATCTTTATCGTCGTTGTTCTATACTAAATCCTTTCAGCAAAAATATGGCAATATCGCGAAATGATCAAGTATGACACATAGAATAGATCTGCTATCCCCGTTTAAATAAAAAAAATTCATTTCAGTAGGCCTTTAAGTGGGGCTTTTGAACACATGGTCACAAAATGATAAAAGAAAAACAACTGTTGACAATATTAGCCTGAAAAAGGTGTAGCATCTACTAAATCCCAGCTAAATGAACATGTATGGTTGACCCGACCAGTCTAAGGTGAACCGCACCTCGCACCCAAAATCAAGTGGGTTTAAGTTGCAGCTTACCCGCAACCCTAGTGAGGATTAGCGGTAGAGAAAATGGATGTTTTATTTAAAAGGACTTCTTGGTGAAATGTAATGCTTGCCCTGACACCTATACCGTAACTGTAATCCAACACATCATTGTACAAAACCCATAACCGCTGTTGTAACACGTGGCTTGGCATTGTCTCGCTGAAATAAGCAGGGGCGTCCATGAAAAAGACGTTGCTTGGATGGCAACATATGTTGCTCTAAAACCTGTATGTACCTTTCAGCATTAATGGTGCCTTCACAGATGTGTAAATTACCCATACCTTGGGCACTAATACACCCCCATACCATCACAGATGCTGGCTTTTACACTTTTCTCCTAGAACAGTCCTGATGGTTCTTTTCCTCTTTGGTCCGGAGGACACGACTTCAACAGTTTCCAAAAACAACTTTAAATGTGGACTCGTCAGACCACAGGACACTTTTCCACTCAGTCCATCTCAGATGAGCTCGGGCCCAGCGAAGACGGCAGCGTTTCTGGGTGTTGTTGATAAATCGCTTTAAATATTAGAGTTTTAACTTGCAATTACAGATGTAGCAACAAACTGTAGTTGCTGACAGTGGTTTTTGATGAGCATTCCTCAACTTTCTCAGTCTTTTTTGCCACCTGTGGCAACTTTTTTGAAACATGTTGCAGGCATCAAATTCCAAATGATAACAAAAATAACAAAGTTTATCAGTTCGAACGTTAAGTTAAGTCTATTCAATTAAATATAGGTTGAAAATGATTTGCAAATCCTTGCATTCTGTTTTTATTTACCATTTACACAATGTGGCAACTTCACTGGTTTTGGGTTTTGTAAAACGAAGAAGTGATTCCGGCTACCACGTATGGTCCAAAGCTTGGCTACAGTTGCTAGATCACATTCCCTCACACAGAAATATACAGTGCATTAGCTGCCAGACTCCAACAAAGTGGATTTTGGGTAACACCTCCACGACAGGACAGCCATTCCCCAACCTTGTGCGTCTTGCCTTCTACGACCCTGGTAAGTACCCTGTCGTCTACAGCTGCTGTACTTCTCCCGTTTCTGGGTGGTCGGCTTGTTTACTTTTTGGGAAAAAGAATGGGTTTGAAAATGGTAGAGACTGCTTCGGCATAAATCCTGTTTTTGTCACACAAACGTTGACTCATAAGTGAGTGCTGAAGCCGATACGTGTTTCAGTGTCGGTGTTGAGTCAGTGAGCTGCCTTTTGCCTTTAGCACATTTCAAATTCTTCGCTTTCACTGAAAAAAAGACCCAATGCAAGCCATAAGAATTATGAAGTATTATGAAAATATACAGTAATACTTTTTTGGCAGGGTCAAATTATACGAGAACTTAGAGCAACGGTTTGCCTTTTTTCTGGTGAAAGACAAGACAAGAATTTATTGATTAATAGGTCAATAATTGCTGATTAAATCAGATCTGCTTTCTTGACTTATGCAAGATTTTGATCTTCCTGATCGGAACCATAATTATTTCATTTTTTTCCTTATTAGGCATAGACAACAAAACCCAGATTGAGATTTTTGACGCTCTTTTTAACATTTATTACCAACCTTAGAATTAAATTATGGAATGGATTTAACGAAGATGTCAAACAAAGTACTGATATTATTACAGTTTAATATGACTGTTCAAACTCAATGTGTTTACTAAGTACAAAGAAGAAGAATCGTGCTAAAAAAAATTTGAACTTATTGAAAATGAGATTATCTCATTGTGTAAATTACAACTTACTTTACTGTTACAATACTTTTAGTATTCGTGGAGCAAATTGTTTACAGGAAGTGAAAAAAATTGTTAGTAAATGCAATGAAATGGAAAAGGGCTAAGGTTAATAACTAAGCTCTGCTTCTTCCTACTCCTTTTCAAACATGTCGAACAGACAAACTGTAAATTGTGATGTATCGTGTTGTAATTATATGCATGTTTAAAATAAACTTAAACCATTAATACGCCAAAGCAGCCCTTTTCAACACCGTTAGCTGGTAGTCCCAACATTAACAGCAACGCCACTTCCTCACTATGCAACAACGACGGTTACGGGTAGTGAGATTGCATTCAGAAACACTCAGAGTTAAAAAAGATACAATAAAAAATCAAACATAGAAGGTTTTTTTCCTTTGCATGTTCTCTATGTTCCGTGTTGCAGCAACAAATATGACAATTTGTTGTAGATATATATATATTTTTTAAATGTATTACTTAGTATCAATTGATATTACAAAAATTACCAGTCTGTACCACTTAAATGTCACAAAATTCCATTAAAATAATTGTAATTTAATAAAAAAAAATGTTTTAATGGGAATGTTTTTAATTGTAAAATGACTGGTCTGGGCACTGTTTAAGCATTGGCACCATCGTTTAAGTCCCGATTTGGTACTAGTATCAGTTAAAATGTAAACGCAACCATCCCTGGTTATCATTCTTACGGCAGGGCTATTCAACTGCATCATGAAGAGGGCCACCGTTTCAAGAGCCTGAGGTCTCAGGCTATGTCTACACTAAGCCGGATAACCCCTTAAACAAATAATTATTTAGCTTAAGCCCCGTTTCAGCCACACTAAATCACCGTTTAAGGTTCCCCTCCTCTGACAATTTTTTACACTGGTAAGTGCGCGGTCTATTTCTTGAATCTCCGGATCTTAGCTTTGTATGGACTCCATTGATCGTTTACACTGTAAAAACTGAAATCTAAGTAAGATTATATATCTCAAATAAGGGTGATATTTGCTTATTTTCTGTCTGATAAAATAATTCTTCTCACTAAGCAGATTTTATATTAGAGTCTTTTACTTGTTTTAAGGGTTTTGGTCCTAAATGATCTCAGTAAGATATTAGAGCTTGTTGCTGACATTTGATGAGCTATATTGAGTAAAACATGCTTGAAACTAGAATATCAACTGTTGCAAAGCTGTGTCATCAACACTCACAAGTATAAAACTACTTTTTTAAAGTAATAATTTCTTATTTCAAGCATGAAAAAAACCCAAAACAACCTTGATTTTGACACAATTGTGTCTCATAATTAAAACAGATGACAGCCAAATGAACTTTGCTGTTTTATTTTCAATGATACAATAAAAAATACATACTCATATAGTAGTACAGTAAACGGACAGTTAATATTTAAACATTCAACATGTGACATTTCAAACTATTTTGAACAGAAACAGTTCATGCACATTCAGATAAATTCCTCAAAATTACAATTAAAAATATTTTGGCCGGGGGCCGGGCTGTATATATGCGCACTAATTGACTGAAAGAGCACGCACTTGGCGCAATGATGTCATGTTATCGATGGAAAAATGCATTTTTAGACCTTATGATTTGCCTGAGCGGCTAGTAGACCCCGAGAGTAACAAGCGGTTGCCTTGTTGCCTTTCCATTAAGAATAATTAATTAGTTTTTAGTATAAGTTTGCTGGTTTCAAGAAATGTAATGCCGAGCGCATATCATTATGTCAAGATAAGGGGACTAGTATTTACTTAATTTAAGAATATTTTTCAACATATTGAGCAAAAAAGTCTCTTTTTTTTGCTACCAAGAAAAGTGCACTTGTTATTCGTGAGGAAATACTTATTTTAAGGTATTTTTGGGTTCATTGAGGTTAGCTAATTTTACTTGTTTTGGAAAGTCTTGACAAGCCAAATTTTCTTGTTCTATTGGCAGATAATTTTGCTTAGTTCAAATAAAATACCCGTAATTTTTGTATTTTTTTTCTTGTTTTTGAACACTGACTTGAAAACTGAATTCGGAGAGGAAGTGACGCCAGAAAGACCGCGCCACAGCCAGCTTCATAACAACCTGTTTGGTAACTCGGCGGCCACCACTAGAAAGATGGAGGCAAGTCATTCAGACATGCCTGTGTTTCTTCTTTGTGTACATGTACAGGCGCTTTTGAAAATCACAAATGAATACCTTAAGAGAAGAAAACGGGCGATTTCAGCTATTTGGGATACAAAACATCTCAGACGGCAACATAGAAATGTTGAGCGACGGTTTTGGATAAGGCCTGGAAGAACAGCAGCCTGGCGGGATATGTTTGGCAACGAGTGTGTTGTGCCAGAGGAACGGCAAGAGAACTTTCCAATGTCCAGGTCAGCTGTGATTCTACTTAGTGAAAAACTTCCTCCATTTGTGGAAGGAGAGACAACGACAAAGCGGGCTCCCGGAAAAATAGCGAATGCATTCAGACTGGCAAAGCAGACTGTCAGTTATTGTCCGTGATGTATCTCGAGCGATTACGCAACGTCTAGTTGTGTACTCCATAACTATTGTGAAGCCATAAAGTGGTTGCGGCCGTCATTACCACCGCCAATTTCAGCCTACAAGCACAGTGTCCTGTTGTTGGTTGTTGTAAAATGTTCTTTACCACATTGTTTACTTTCACACGTCCATTGAAGGCCTACTGAAAGCCACTACTACCGACCACGCAGTCTGATAGTTTATACATCAATGATGAAATCTTAACATTGCAACACATGCCAATACGGCCGGGTTAACTTATAAAGTGCAATTTTAAATTTCCCGGGGAACTTCCGGTTCAAAACGCCTTTGGAGGATGCCGTATGCGCGTGACGTAGCCAGTTTAACAGAGGTATGGCTTCCCCATTGAAGCCAATACGAAATAGCTCTGTTTTCATTTCATAATTCCACAGTATTCTGCAGAGGTGGGACCAAGTCATTGCTTTGCAAGTCACAAGTAAGTCTCAAGTCTTTGCCCTCAAGTCTCGAGTCAAGTCCCGAGTCAAGACAGGCAAGTCCCGAGTCAAGTCCAAAGTCAAGACTGGAAAGTCTCAAGTCAAGTCCCAAGTCCTGCATTTTGAATTACGAGTCCTTTCAAGTCCTTTTAACCACAGACTAATATATTTACACAGATTGTGTATGCTTTTAAAACGCTGTATTTATTTATTAAAACAAGTGCATTTGAAATTGCAGGAAAAAAAATAGTGCTGACATTGCACTTCATAATAGCACTATTAACCAGTCATTTTAAACATTTAACTCATTCCTTTACAGAATAAACACATTTGAAAAAACAAGTGCAACTGTACTTATTTGCACAAAAGTGTTAACATTGTATTTCCATGGCATATTGCATTGTAACTAGTTCCACAGCAGTTTCTATCCTGTTCTTACCTTATCTCATTGATCTCATCTCATACTGTATGTGTGTTTATGTGTGCGTACATATGAAAAACATAACAAAAACATGAACAAAACAATGAACAGAGTTGTACTTTTTATATAGTATACATTTCAACTGACCTTTATTTGACTGTTTGTGTTTTTGTAGGTGGCTAAAATACGCGGTGCTGCAGATCGCCGTCTAACGTTACGTTACTGTGTGTGATACATTGACTAACGTAACGTTATGTTTGGGTACCTCATGCAGCCCTGCTTAAAAAAAATCACTTGACAAAAAGTATGAATAAGGTAGCTAACTGCAGTGGACGCAACAGATTGCCGTGTTTGCAATGACGTTATAACCATAGACATCTTATAAGTAGACGCAGCATTGGCTGCTGTGACACGAGCAATTTGGCCGCCATCTTGAAGTGGTGATGAGGAGCCGGCGAGCAGCCTAAACTGACAGTTGACAGGTAGAAAACAAAGATGGTGTTCAGCGTTTTCCTACTCAAATGAGCGGACTGTTGAAAATAGGAATCGGGGGATTACTTTTCACAAGTAAGATTTAACATTAATGTACTATTGGTTGTATTTTATGAAAATAATATTACCACAGAGTTGAGAAGGAGCAAAGATCTTTAATATTTGTATGTGAGAATCACAAATAAATCTTCTGGGGGAGGATGACCCCCTTACAGGGGTTTGGTTTACAAACTTTCAGCCCCACCTAAAACAAACTTCACCAGCCGCCACTGATTATGATGCAATCTCATTTTAGGCAAAGTATAAGACAATACTTTCTTAACAGTATAATTGTAACCAGGAATAAGTCTTCAAGTAACAATATTCAAATACTAACATTGTTGGGTAAGACAGAATTTGATTGTATTCTGAATCCAGTGATATAAAGACTTCCAGGTGTTTATATATGTTTATGTTGAAGTATTTGGCAGACGCTTTTATACAAAGCGACATACATAAAAAATACATATAAAACAATGACTGTAAACATGATCATTTAAGGGAAGAATGTAATACAAAATATAAATACAAAGAGTCAAGACAGAATAAACTCTCTGCTGCTGCAGCAACAGAGATACAGTCTATAAGATATATAGATATCTAATGTATTCATACATTGTTTATGTAGGATATACGCATGTATATATAACCTAATCATATTGTTTCTTCAATTTAAAAATAGCTGACCGTTTTTTTCCCCTTTCTCTGGGATTATATTCCCAGTTTTGATCTCGGACGTCTGGTCACTTATAGCGTATAAGAATATTATATTACTGTTAAGCAAACTATGAATAATAAAACATGCCAAAACATGTGTCCTTTATCATAGCTACACATATAACAAAAAAGCGCGTGAAAATGAGTGGTATTCAGTGAGGTAAGATGAATTAAATGCTCTGACAGTTCATTGCTCCTGCCAAATGAATTGCACTAGTGGAGCGGATCACCACTCCAAGATGGCGGCCCCGCGTCTCGTCTGCGCCTGTAGGCAGTAGCGCGCGATGCTGCGTACCCTTATAAGATGTCTATGGTTATAATGTTAGCAGTGAGTTTACAGCCTCACTGATTTAACTACACAGCAAATAAAAGTCACGTTACTTAGCCAATAAACGTTAGCTTACATTCAAAACTTACCCTTCTTTGTGCAACTTCAAATGTCGAACGAAGTTGGAAGTTGTTACGTCTCCGTCTATAATATTCTAACTGCATGATTTGCATAGGGCAATTCGTTTTTTGTTGACCAAGTCGTAGTTTTAATACCCGAACGAAATTAACTTTGGCATAATTGTTTCTCACTGCCGCATTGTTTGACAATTCTTCGTCATTGGTTGTCCTGCAATTTGATTGGATGAGAGCTGTGGGATGAAAACAGCGTAGATCTAATTTGATTGGCTGTTGTACTGAGAGCACACACGCTGACAGGAACAACACGCTGATAGACACAGACGAAGAAAATGAAAAATACGGAGCGGCGCGCTCCCAAATAACTTTTTAATCTTTGGGTTTTGGGGAAAGTAGCAAGTCATGTCAAGTCAAAAGGCTCAAGTCCAAGTGAAGTCACAAGTCATTGATGTTAAAGTCTAAGTCGAGTTGCAAGTCTCTTTACATTTTGTCAAGTCGAGTCCAAAGTCATCAAATTCATGACTCGAGTCTGACTCGAGTCCAAGTCATGTGACTCGAGTCCACACCTCTGGTATTCTGGACATCTGTGTTGGTGAATCTGTTGCAAATTGTTCATTGCATTATGGATAAAGAAGCTGAGCAAGCAAAGAAGAAAGTCGGTGCGAAGCGGAGTATTTTGAGAGGGAAGTCAGCAACACAACACAGTCGGTGTTTCATTGTTTACATTCCCGAAAGATGCAGTCAAGATCGAAGAACTCGGACAACAGAGACTCTTACCAGGAGGACATTGACTTCGTTAACAGACGCAGACGCGATACCGTGAGTACGCTTCCAAGCATTTGATCGCTTGCTATAACTAGCTCGAGCTAGTAGCTAGGAGCTAGGAGCTAGTATAACAAACACCTAGGTGTTTGTTATGCGGGATTAATTTGTGGCATATTAAATATAAGCCTGGTTGTGTTGTGGCTAATAGAGTATATATATGTCGTATGTTTATTTACTGTTTTAGTCATTCCCAGCTGAATATCAGGTCCCACCCGCGCGCTTCCAAACATTTGATTGCTTGCCCGTACGTACGTGTCATGTACGTAACTTTGGTTAAATATATAAGCTTTATGAACCTTGGGTTAGGTGAACAGTTCTTTGGGCTGAGTGAGTGTGTGTGTTGTGCAGGTGTTTGAATTGTATTGGCGGGTTATATATACGGGATCCCGTCCATATTACCTGCTCGAGCTATAACTAGCTCGAGCTAGTAGCTAGGAGCTAGCATAACAAACACCAAGGTGTTTTTATGCGGGATTAATTTGTGGCATATTAAATATAAGCCTGGTTGTGTTGTGGCTAATAGAGTATATATATGTCTTGTGTTTATTTACTGTTGTAGTCATTCCCAGCTGAATATCAGGTCACCCCCGGCTCTCACAGCATCTTCCCTATCTGAATCGCTTCCACTCCCCACTAGTCCTTCACTTGCACTTTACTCATCCACAAATCTTTCTTCATCCTCGCTCAAATTAATGGGGAAATCGTCGCTTTCTCGGTCCGAATCTCTCTCACTTCATGCGGCCATCATTGTAAACAATAGGGAACTTTGCGTATATGTTCAATTGACTACGTCACGCTACTTCCGGTAGGGGCAAGCCTTTTTTTATCAGATACCAAAAGTTGCGATCTTTATCGTCGTTGTTCTATACTAAATCCTTTCAGCAAAAATATGGCAATATCGCGAAATGATCAAGTATGACACATAGAATAGATCTGCTATCCCCGTTTGAATAAAAAAAAATCATTTCAGTAGGCCTTTAAAGATGTATGATGGCTCAGGTGTGATTCACTACAATAGGGCTAGTCCAGGGGTCGGCAACCCAAAATGTTGAAAGAGCCGTATTGGACCAAAAATACAAAAACAAATCTGTCTGGAGCCGCAAAAAATTAAAAGCCATATTACATACAGATAGTGTGTCATGAGATATACATTGAATTAAGAGGACTTAAAGGAAACTAAATGACCTCAAATATACCTACAAATGAGGAATAATGATGCTATATGTACATAATGCTAGCCTAAATAGCATGTTAGCATCGATTAGCTTGCAGTCATGCAGTGACCAAATATGCCCGATTAGCACTCCACACAAGTCAATAACATCAACAAAACTCACCTTTGTGCATTCATGCACAACGTTAAATGTTTGGTGGACAAAATGAGACAGAAAAAGAAGTGCCATAAAACACCTCCTAGAAAGTCGGAGAAAGTTATACATGTAAAAAAACTACGGTGAGTTCAAACCGCCAAAATTAGTAGGACAAAACGGCGCTCGCAAAATACTTGAATCAGTGAAGCATGTTTAATATAAACAGTGTGCTTTACAACAATTAGGGAGGTTTGTGTCATGTTTGTCCTCCTACAGAAACCATATTAAAAAAAAATAATAATAATAATTTCCCCCTCATCTTTTTCCATTTTTCATACATTTTTGAAACAGCTCAAGAGAGCCACTAGGGCGGCGCTATGCGGCTCTAGAGCCGCGGGTTGCCGACCCCTGGGCTAGTCTAACAGCTGCTGATGGTGAGGCAAGCAAGGTTTACTATTTAAAGAAATGTGGCTATAGTCTACATCAGACCTGGGCAAAATACGGCCCATGGGCCACATGTTAATCCTTTCAATCCGGCCCGCCGGACGTTGTACATAATTTTTTTAGACCTTTAACATCAAAACTGTCGCCGCCATTATGATGTGCAGTGCTGTTTTTAAATGACCGTAAGTCTTGAACTATAGAAAGTATTTTAATGGTTGAAATCTGCACTTTTGGGTGTTATAGGAGTTATTACGGTAATCTACGTCACAGCAGCTCAGCAAAGCAGAGTGGACGGGGTTTGTTTTCAGAGCAGCCAGCCTGAAACGCGTGTCAGAAAAAAAAAATGGGGAAGCAGATTTTTACATGATAATATATCATATTGTAGGTGTTTATTACACTTTGCATTCATATTTTGCTGTTTGTTACATTTTTGTTGCGTTTTGCTTGGTCTGAGAAGTAAAAGAGGAGCGACGCTCATATGTTGTTAATATTAGGTGTTTTATTGTTCGTAGTTAATATTGTAAATCCCACTTTCTTTATTTTCATGTACATTTTGGGTGTCCCATTCAGTAAAAAAACTGTCGAATTCAAATTTTTTGAGGTGGTCTGTCATAACTTTTTTAGAACTCTATCGGACATTGTGACTTTTGGTATTAGTGTTCCTGGAAAAAAAGGGACCCAAACACACATACTGTACTGAAGATTTTTACTGCTAAATGTGTACATATCATTTATACACACATACACTACAGTTCAAAAGTTTGGGGTCACATTGAAATGTCCTTATTTTTGAAGGAAAAGCACTGTACTTTTCAATGAAGATAACTTTAAACTAGTCTTAACTTTAAAGAAATCCACTCTATACATTGCTAATGTGGTAAATGACTATTCTAGCTGCAAATGTCTGGTCTTTGGTGCAATATCTACATAGGTGTATAGAGGCCCATTTCCAGAAACTATCACTCCAGTGTTCTAATGGT
Organism: Entelurus aequoreus; assembly: GCF_033978785.1. Classification (NCBI taxonomy): domain Eukaryota; kingdom Metazoa; phylum Chordata; class Actinopteri; order Syngnathiformes; family Syngnathidae; genus Entelurus; species Entelurus aequoreus. The sequence goes on along the minus strand of NC_084756.1, from coordinate 2,221,751 downwards.
ACAATGTGTTTGCTCATTGGCTCAGAAGGCTAATTGATGATTAGAAAACCCTTGTGCAATCATGTTCACACATCTGAAAACAGTTTAGCTCGTTACAGAAGCTACAAAACTGACCTTCCTTTGAGCAGATTGAGTTTCTGGAGCATCACATTTGTGGGGTCAATTAAACGCTCAAAATGGC
>NC_084756.1:2149070-2211570 GCF_033978785.1 Entelurus aequoreus | reverse complement strand
TCACAAAGTTGCCGGAGGTCCTTAACCTGCACGCGACTGTCCTGTTTCGCACCTGTCCAAAAAAAAAAAACAATAATCGATTTCTTCAGATTCCAGCAGCTGTCAAAGACAAAGTATCCTTCCAGCGACGGGCAGTCAAAGCCGAAGTGCTATCGATCGCTGTCAATGACGTAAGAGGAAACATGACCACGGAAGTAAATGGGGGAGGGAAGGTTTTTGTAGAGGGAAGAAATTTGGCGTGACAGCCCACAGCTCGAGTTTTGTTGGCCCGCCGCATACTTTCGAAATAAAAATAAAAACCTAAAATAAAAAAACACTAAAATTGTAGCTAAGCTACACGTTACTCTCCATTAAATGTAACTAAGTTACAAGCTATTCTCAATTAAATGTAGCTAAGCTACAAGTTACTCTCCAATAAATGTAGCTAAGCTACAAGTTACTCTCCATTAAATGTAGCTAAGCTACAAGTTACTCTCCATTAAATGTAGCTAAGTTACAAGTTACTCCCCATTAAATGTAGCTAAGCTACAAGTTACTCTCCATTAAATGTAACCTAGGCTGACCATACGTCGTCTTTTCCCCGGACATGTCCTCTTTTGTGGGTTTTTTAAATGCCTCAAATGTCCGGCATTTTGAGTTAGGATTGCGTGTATTTTCAGGCAACCTCTCACAACTAAATTAAGGGCGTGCCGTGATGGCACTGCATATATTATCCTCTATTACTTGCACAAACAGCATGCCAGCCCAGCCTCATGTTGTATGAAGCTTTGACTTGCACATGTGGGAGACAGCAAGGCATACTTGCTCAGCAGTCACACAGCTTACACTGACGGTGGTTGTATATAACAACTTTAACACTGTTACGTTACAAATATGCGCCACACTGTGAACCCACACCAAAAAAGAATGACAAATACATTTCTGGAGAACCTCCGCACCGTAACACAACATAAACACAACACAACAAATACCCAGAATCCCATGCAGCCCTAACTCTCTAACCTCAACCAACGCACGGAGGGAGGGGGGTGGGGTGGGGGGGTGGGGGTGATGTGTGGGGGGGATTTGGTGCTAGCGGGCGTGTAACTGGGGGAATTAGGGCTGCATGGGATTCTGGGTATTTGTTGTGTTGTGTTTATGTTGTGTTATGGTGCGGAGGTTCTCCAGAAATGTATTTGTCATTCTTTTTTGGTGTGGGTTCACAGTGTGGCGCATATTTGTAACAGTGTTAAAGTTGTTATTTACGGCCACCGTCAGTGTAAGCTGTGTGGCTGCTGAGCAAGTAAGCCTTGCTATCATATTCGAGTGCAAGCAGAAGGTGCATTTAACATGTGGCCGAGCAGGTACGCTGTTTAAAGGCCTACTGAAACCCACTACTACCGACCACGCAGTCTGATAGTTTATATATCAATGATGAAATCTTAACATTATAACACATGCCAATACGGCCGGGTTAACTTATAAAGTGACATTTTAAATTTGCCGCTAAACTTCCGGTTCGAAACGCCTCTGAGGATGACGTATGCGTGTGACGTAGCCCGGCGAACACGGGTATGCCTTCCACATTGAAGCCGATACGAAAAAGCTCTGTTTTCATTTCATAATTCCACAGTATTCTGGACATCTGTGTTCGTGAATCTGTTTCAATCATGTTCATTGCATTATGGAGAAGGAAGCCGAGCAAGCAAAGAAGAAAGTTGTCGGTGCGAAATGGACGTATTTTTCGAACGTAGTCAGCCACAACAGTACACAGCCGGCGCTTCTTTGTTTACATTCCCGAAAGATGCAGTCAAGATGGAAGAACTCGGATAACAGAGACTCTAACCAGGAGGACTTTTGATTTGGATACACAGACGCCTGTAGAGAACTGGGACAACACAGACTCTTACCAGGATTACTTTGATTTGGATGACAAAGACGCAGACGTGCTACTGTGAGTATGCAGCTTTGGCTTTTTTTTGCGTATGTACGTAACTTTTTTTAAATATATAAGCTTTATGAACCTTGGGTTAGGTGAACGGTCTTTTGGGCTGAGTGATTGTGTGTGTTGATCATGTGTTTGAATTGTATTGGCGTGTTCTATGGAGCTAGGAGCTAGCAGAGGAGCTAGGAGCTAGCATAACACGTACCGTACCGTACGTGCGTGTCACGTACGTAACTTTTTAAAAATATATAAGCTTTATGAACCTTGGGTTAGGTGAACGGTCTTTTGGGCTGAGTGATTGTGTGTGTTGATCGGGTGTTTGAATTGTATTGGTGTGTTCTATGGAGCTAGGAGCTAGCAGAGGAGCTAGGAGCTAGCATAACAAACACGCAGGTGTTATTATGCAGGATTAATTTGTGGCATATTAAATATAAGCCTGGTTGTGTTGTGGCTAATAGAGTATATATATGTCTTGTGTTTATTTACTGTTGTAGTCATTCCCAGCTGAATATCAGGTACCGTGAGTATGCAGCCTTGGCTGCTAAACATTCGATAACTTGTAAAGTTATCGAATGTTTAAAAGTGGTACCCCAAAAATATACACTGTGGGACCCCATTTGTATGATTTGATGGGGTCCCTGGGACCCCATTTTGAAAATTCCTAGCGCCAACACTACTGTCAACATAGGAGAAAAAATGCTTTATTTAAATAAATATATTACTTATGAAGCAAGTTCGAGTATCATTGGAAAATGTTCACCTAGTCCCGGCCTTGGCGTGCTGCCCGCCTTGGCACGCATATATGTGTCCTCTTTTTGGGATTTCAGAATATGGTCAGCCTAATGTAACCAATCTACAAGTTACTCTCCATTACATGTAGCTAAGCTACAAATTACTCTCCATTAAATGTAGCTATGCTACAAGTTACTCCCCATTAAATGTAGCTAAGCTACAAGTTACTCTCCATTAAATGTAACTAAGCTACAAGTTACTCCCCATTAAATGTAGCTAAGCTACAAGTTACTCTCCATTAAATGTAACCAATCTACAAGTTACTCTCCATTATATGTAGCTAAGCTACAGGTTACTCTCCATTAAATTTAGTTAAGCTACAAGTTACTCCCCATTAAATGTAGCTAAGCTACAAGTTACTCTCCATTAAATGTAACTAAGCTACAAGTTACTCCCCATTAAATGTAGCTAAGCTACAAGTTACTCTCCATTAAATGTAACCAATCTACAAGTTACTCTCCATTATATGTAGCTAAGCTACAGGTTACTCTCCATTAAATTTAGTTAAGCTACAAGTTACTCTCCATTAAATGTAGCTAAGCTACAAGTTACTCTCCATTAAATGTACCTAAGCTACAAGTTACTCTCCATTAAATGTAGCTAAGCTACAAGTTACTCCCCACTAAATGTAGCTAATCTACAAGTTACTCTCCATTAAATGTAACTAATCTACAAGTTACTCCCCATTAAATGTAGCTAAGCTACAAGTTACTCTCCATTAAATGTAGCTAAGCTACAAGTTACTCTCCATTAAATGTAACCAATCTACAAGTTACTCTCCATTACATGTAGCTAAGCTACAAGTTACTCTCCGTTAAATGTAGCTAAGCTGCAAGTTACTCTCCATTAATTGTAGCTAAGCTACAAGTTACTCTCCATTAATTGTAGCTAAGCTACAAGTTACTCCCCATTAAATGTAGCTAAGCTACAAGTTACTCTCCATTAAATGTAACCAATCTACAAGTTACTCTCCATTACATGTAGCTAAGCTACAAGTTACTCTCCATTAAATGTAGCTAAGCTACAAGTTACTCTCCATTAATTGTAGCTAAGCTACAAGTTACTCTCCATTAATTGTAGCTAAGCTACAAGTTACTCTCCATTAAATGTAGCTAAACTACAAGTTACTCTCCATTAAATGTAGCTAAGCTACAAGTTACTCTCCATTAAATGTAGCTAAGCTACAAGTTACTCTCCAATAAACGTTGGAAATCTAAGATGCTTGTATGCAAAATTTCTCACAATTGTGTATCACATTCCTCTTAATGAACCTGAGTTGTAGCGTTTGGAGCGTGCAGAGGAATGTGACACCGGAGCCTCATACCTAAACACGCTGTGCAACTCGACCCTCTTTGAAACAACAGGCTGCTGACCCCCACTATCTTGACTCTGCCCCCCCGACACACACTCATTCCAGCCGGGGCGATTAATAGTCGTCCCGTTCTCTCCCCTTGGAAGGAAAACGACAAGCTTTCATGGTTTCAATCAGGCCCGTGGAAGCGGCGCGTACTAACCCCGGTGCTGCACTCTACCCCGCCCCCTCCAGGCCTTCTTATCGAAAGTACAGTGCCTGCTTTTAAGGGCCACAATCAGGAAACCTGACATCTGTTTTCAATTGGGGTGTCGTCAGAGTACCCCCCCACACACACACTCAGACCCTCACATTGGCCTGTTCTGTGCATTGCAATGAAAAGGCCTGTTGGCTTTGATTCTGTGCAGGTAGACATTGGAGGGGTCGGTTTGCACAGTGAGGCTTTTTATTGATTGTATCCACAGAGAGTATACACCATCTTTCAGCAATATCGCCAGCGTGCAGAGGTAGAAACGGCGATAAAAAGACCATCAGTGCACTTAGTCCATTTGTAAATATTTCCTCCTTGCTGCTTTCAGTGTTTAACGTAGTCGAGTACTCAACATCCTCTCCGTGTTTACAACCTGGATCGCTGCTTTAAATGTTGCATGAAGGCCTCGGCACATTCCGGAATGGTAACGGTAGTGTTTTCACGCGGGATGTTGTGTCACGATTCGGTGAGCGTCGCATGTAGCGTGACCTCGAGGATGCGGAAACAGCGCAGGTAAAAGTGGAATGAAGTATATCGGGGGTGTCAAACTCATTCTCATTGAGGGCCACATCGCAGTAAAGGCTGCTTTCAGAGGGCCGCTTTTTTTAAATTGATTTACATTATGCATGCGGGTAAGAACCTGTGATTAATCGTGATTAAGCGAAATGCATATGAATTTGATTATTAGATTTTTTTATGTCTAACTTGCTTTAAAATCATAAATAAAATATGTGAAAACATTCAGTGTAAAAACAATCAGTGTATACAAATTCAATGGAAAAAAATTCAGTGTATAAAAAATTCAGTGTATGAATATTTATTGTAAAAACATTCAGCGTAAAAAAAAATCAGTGTATAAAAATTAAATGTAAAACAATTCAGTGTAATAAAAATTCAGTGTAAAAAATTCAGTGTAAAAAAATCAGTGTATAAATATTTTTTGTAAAAACATTCAGTGTAAAAAATTTAAGTGTATACAAATTCAATGTAAAAAAATTCAGTGTATAAACAATTCAGTGTAAAAAAAAATCAGTGTATAAATATTTATTGTAAAAACATTCAGTGTAAAACATTCAGTGTATAAAAATTCAATGTAAAAAATTCAGTGTAATAAAAATTCAGTATAATAAATTCAGTGTAAAAAATTCAGTGTGAAAAAAATTCAGTGTAAAAAAAATCAGTGTATAAATATTCAATGGTAAAAAATTCAGTTTAAAAAAAATTAAGTGTATAAATATTCAATGTAAAAAAATGGTGTATAAAAAAGTCAGTGTAAAAAAAACAGTGTATAAATATTTATTGTAATAAAAATTCAGGGTAAAAAATGCAGTGTAAAAAATCAGTGTATAAATGTTTAATGTAAAAACATTAAGTGTAGAAAAAATCAGTATATAAAAATTTGATGTCAAAAAATCAGTGTAACAAAAATTCAGTGTAAAAAAATCAGTGTAAAACAATCAGTGTATAAATATTTAATGTAAAAACATCAAGTGTAAAAAAATCAGTGTAAAAAAATTGTGTAAAATAATTGAGTGCTAAAAAATACAGTGTAAAAAATTTGGTGCAAAAAAAAATCGGTGCTGTCAAGTTCTGTGTTGAAAATTTTGCTGTTTCAAAAAGCATGACTCACTTCCGGTAAATTAAGACTGAAACAATCGATCCTGTCTCAGAACCAGCCAATGAGGTGTCAAGTTTGAAGTCACATGACACGGGTCTTGCAAAGTAGCATAAAAAAGGCAGTTAACTAGACTACCTGGGCATAATAGAACATCATTAATATTTCAACACGGCCCACTGGATATTTTCTAACTGTACAAATGATTCATGCAGACTGAGATGGGTCTTGTTTACAGAGCCTGATAGCAAATGTCAGATGGAGGCAGATTTCTACAAGAAAGTTCTGCAGAACAGTGATATCATATTGATTATGTGGATTACGTTTCGCCGTGTTTGTTACACATTTGTTTTTAATGCAATCGTCAGCATAATTTGGTGTAGAAAAATTAAGTTCACAAAATTCCAAGGCAAAAAGTTCAGTGTCAAAAAAAGCTTTTGTAATAAAGACAGAAATTAACCTCCATAAATTAACATTTACTGCCATATACTCACGGGATGAACGTTTTCAAAGAATGACTGTGTTGCGATCGCTCACAACAGATTATTTTTAATGACAAGCGACACATCTCATAATAGAAATCATATCCAGACTCCAATTGATTTAGAAGCCAAGCCACAGCGCGCTCCCGTGACGACATGTGTGCACAACAGACGTGTTGTTTCATATGCGCTCCTCTTATGAAAATGAATGAGAGCGTCAAACCTCATAAGCAAAAAAAAAACAATCGTAATGACTCTAAAAGAAATGTGAAAATAGTAACACAGAAGATGATTATACAGTAACGCAGCTTTTAATTATTGCGATTACCACGAATAAACGCACCACGGCCAAAATGCAGAGTGTGAGTGAAGATTTATGAGGAATAGCGCCCAAGTCCAGCCTGGCACGAGTCGCCCTAACTACCTTTTAACTACCCAGCTCTGGGATCCGCCAAGCTTTATTTTGTTTTATGTCAGAATTGCATGCTACGTCGTAACTTCCAGTGCTGTGTGGATACCATAAAGTGCTACAGAACGGATCTTTACAACCTTTACTGCTGCCTATTATGTGGACACTGTTCCAACTCAGAGTGTTTCCAAGAAAATCCCGATATACATCTTGAACCTCATCAAGAAATCAGAATATTTATGAGAACTTTATAGCTTATCCTTGTATTTTGTATTTATTACTCACTAGAGATGTCCGATAATATCGGACTGCCGATATTATCGGCCGATAAATGATTTAAAATGTAATAGAGGAAACCGGTATTGGTTTCAAAAAAGTAAAATGTATGACTTTTTAAGACGCTGCTGTGTACACGGACATAGGGAGAAGTACAGAGCACCAAAAAACCTTAAAAGCACTTCCTTTGCGTGCCGTCCAATCACACAATATCGACGGCTTTTCACACACACAAGTGAATGCTAAGCATACTTGGTCAACAGCCATACAGGTCACACTGAGGGTGACCGTATAAACAACTTTTAACACTGTTACAAATATGCGCCACACTGTGAACCCACACCAAACAAGAATGACAAACACATTTCGGGAGAACATCTGCACCGTAACACAACATAAACACAACAGAACAAATACCCAGAACCCCTTGCAGCACTAACTCTTCCCTACACCCCCCGCTACCTCCCCAACCCCGCCCACCTCAACCTCCTCATGCTCTCTCAGGGAGAGCATTTCCCAAATTCCAAGCTGCTGTTTTGAGGCATGTTAAAAAAAAAATGCACTTTGTGACTTCAATAATAAATATGGCAGTGCCATGTTGGCATTTTTTTCCATAACTTGAGTTGATTTATTTTGGAAAACCTTGTTACATTGTTTAATGCTTCCAGTGGGGCATCACAACAAAATTAGGCATAATAATGTGTTAATTCCACGACTGTATATATCGGTATCGGTTGATATCGGAATCTGTAATTAAGAGTTGGACAATATTGGAATATCGGATATCGGCAAAAAAGCCATTATCGGACATCTCTATTACTCACTCATTGTCTATTCATTCATTTATTTATTTACTTATTCATTTACCCTATTTTCCGGACCATAGGGCGCACCGGATTATAAAGTGCACTGCCGATGTATGGCCTATTTTCGATCTTTTTTCATATATAAGGCGCACCGGATTATAGGGCGGTCTTATTATTTATTTTTTTCAAAATGTTGCATAGATGATGTTTTACAGATCATCTTTAAGTCGCTTTGTGACAGTCGCTTCAGGATGCACCGTTTTGTTTGTCTTATTTACGTGTCTCACCTTGGACAGCGTCTTCTCCCCGTCTATGAATTGATTAACGTGGACCCCGACTTAAACAAGTTGAAAAACGTATTCGGTCCATTTAGTGGTCAATTGTACGGAATATGTACTGTACTGTGCAATCTACTAATAAAAGTTTCAATCAATCAATCAATCAATCAGTCATCTTTGTTGTAGCGGGGAAGTGTGCAAGGACGGGAGTGGAAGAAGTATCAAAAGATGGAGCTAACTGTTTTAATGACATTGAGACTTTACTTCAATCAATAACGGAGCAGCATCTCCTCATCCGGAAACAACAGCAAGGCCAGAAATGTGTCCCGTGAAAAAAACGTTCGACCTGAACTCTCTAATAACTAAAGTTCCTCGGGTGAATAATGTAATCTCACTACACTGGTATGTTTTAGCGCTTTCATGGCGAGTTTACTGACAGATATAAGTAAGAACTTTACACTACTTTATATTAGAAATGGCAACAGCGGAGGATGAATGTCCCATAACAAGAAGATAGAGAAAAAAAAGAAGCTTATCGACTACGGTGTTGGCACGGACTACAAAGGCGGACACGCGCAATTTTTCAGGATTTATGCATTAAAATTCTATTATGTTTTTTTAAGGCGGTCTGTCATAACGTTTTTAGCATTCAATCAGACATTATTGTGAGGTTTTGTATTAGTGTTCCTAAAAATCAGATATATTGGCCCCCAGACACATTTTTTTCTCTAAATTTGGCCCCCCAAGTCAAAATAACTGCCCAGGCCTGATGTAGACGTTGAAGTGATTTAGAAGGCTGTTTACTGTTGGCCTTTGTCACAAAGTTTACACGCCCTTTTATATTGTGAAACTGGAAGACATACAAAAAAATTTGTTCTTATGTGTATAAAATGTGTGCTGAATGTTTACATTAAATCAAAATACATAGCAAAATTAGCAGTTATGTTGCATACAGACTGGAATGTTAACTTTTAGCATTAACTTATTGCAGAGCTGGGCAAATATTTTGACTCGGGGGCCACATTGAGAGAAAAAAGGTGTCTGGGGGGAGAGGGGGGGCGGGCAAGGTGTATGTGTGTATAAATAATATGTACACATTTAGCTGTAAAAATCTGCTGTACAGTATGTGTGTTTGGGTCCCTTTTTTTCCAGGAACACTAATACCAAAAGTCACAATGTCCGATAGAGTTCTCAAAACGTTAAAGTCTCAAAAAGACATAAAATGCCTTTTCATTGACACATACCGTAATTTCCGGACTATAAGCCGCTACTTTTTCCCCTCGTTCTGGTCCCTGCGGCTTATACAAGGGTGCGGCTTATTTGCGGCCTGTTCTTCTCCGACACCGACGAAGAGGATTTCGGTGGTTTTAGTACGCAGGAGGAAGACGATGACACAATGATTAAAGACTGACTTTTCATATACCGGTAGGCTGGTTATTTTGATAACGTACAGGCGAGCACTTTGTATTACTTTGCACCGTTGTATTATTTGTACTCTGCACGAATGCTGTTTGCCATGTCAAAGATGTGAAAGTTTGATTGAATGATTGAAAGATTTATTGTTAATAAATGGGACGCTTTGCGTTCCCAAACAGTCATCTCTGTCCCGACAATCCCCTCAGTGGTAGCAGGAACCCCTATATACTACGGTAATTACACATCAAAACCCTGCGGCTTATAGTCGGGTGCGGCTTATATATGGAGCAATCTGTATTTTCCCCTAAATTTAGCTGGTGCGGCTTATAGTCAGGTGCGGCTTATAGTCCAGAAATTACGGTACTTAATATACAATACAACCGCACCTCTCCTTTATATCATAAGTAGACATTACATGCTCTTGTTCACATCTGTCATCATTTGTAAAAACAACCATGATTTTAACAGACACACCTCACAATTTACAACAAAACGCTCTAATGGATAAATATAATACACATTAAGTTGATGTGTCAATCATAGTGTCCACCTTAGTGACCGTGTGAGCAGCTTTGATTGCCGCTTTGATGATAAAGGTCTAAAAAAATTATGTAGAACGTCCGGTGGGCCGGTTTGAAAATCCTAACGGGCCGCATGTGGCCCGTGGGCCGTATTTTGCCCAGGTCTGGCTTATTGTAACTAGTATACACCGTCAATGAACTTGCACAAGTGTAATATATTGGATACACTTACAAACAAAGCTTTGTCAAGGCTCAACAAACGATGATGCATAGCTTCAGAGAGACATGTTTGTCGAGCACATTGTCTCAAACAAAATGGAAAAACAAGATGGCCGCTCTGACCTTCGACCTTATTCAGGTGACATGACAGCCAATAAAAAATGGGGGGCGTTTCTAACTGAAATGATTTCCTTAAACCACCACCAAGGGGCACTGTGTAACATTACACTTGATTTGCTTGTCTTAGGTACGACCCATTTTATCCCAGTTTGTCTCTCTCTCTCACAATACCACAAGTAAACAGCCATGTAAACAACAACAATGGCGACCCAGCCCCCACAATGCATTGCCAAATCACGTGCCCGTTCCAGCCCTATAGGGATCGGTACCCCCAACAAAACAGCCCTGAGAGGTGGGACGGTAACTTTTCACCTTAATTTGCTCTGGCATATACCGTATTTCCTCGACCATGGGGCGCACCGGATTATAGCACTGCCGATGCTTTTTTCATACTAAAGGCGCAACGGATTATAAGGCGCATTAAAGAGGTCATATTAGCAAAGGCAATGGCCTAGTACCTGACTGCCCCCTAGCCAGGGATACGGTGAAGACCTCAACGGCGGAGCAGGCGGAAGACGGTAGATGTAAGAACTACCACAACGGCTGTGATGACGGAAGAAGGCACCCCCACATCCATGTGGGCCCAGTTATGGGGAAATAACAAATAAGACCTCAACGGTGGAACAGGCGGAGGATGATTGCTAACCCTATGGAGCGTCACAACGGCTGGGATGGCGGATGAAGGCTGCAGCAGAAAAGGGTCCCCAGTCGTCTTGGACTCCATGCCACTGGACCCTGACCCGGATCTGTCAAGGATCGGGTGGTGACTGTCTGTGCACCAGTCTCCCCACGTTAAACAAAGTCACGCACAAGCATCCTCCGTAGAGGGAAACCCCCCCTAACAGGAGGATCGTCATACTCGCTCGAGTGACTGCCGATGATGATGATGATGACACTATGTACCAAATAAAATTGCTTCGAGGTCGGTAAGCACAACCAGAATTATTCCGTACTGATTTTAAGTGCGCCTTACAGTCCGAAAAATACGGTAAATGAGTAGAATCCTCAATTTTCAGCTTTTGTAAGTAAAGTGTCTTTCTGTGCTGGCTCTTGTGTAAAAGGCACCGGCGAATAAATCTATTGTTACGACTTTGATGCACCAATTATGGGGGACATTTGTGTGAAAGAGAAAGCTAAAAATGGTGCTGCTTGGAGAAACGAGGGTCTTAACAAGCTGTGTGAGTCACAGTACAAACTTGACTTGGTGTTGTTTCTGACATCTGACTGCCCAATGCATCTGCTCCGCCTATGGTGGCTCTACAAACAATGAGTCCCATAATTACACACTCGAACCTTGGCAGGGACCTTGGGCTTGGTTCATGGCCGGACTGTAGAGCCGCCCTAAAACCACTTGACAACACACACAGACCTTGAACTGTGTTGTGGAAATTGCAGATTGGCTAAATATTTAGGGCTCAAGAATGCTCTCTCTCTCTCTCGCGTGTGTTTCATCACAGCTCTCTCAGTGTTCTCCAGAAGAAGCCAGCTCAGTGTTGTCTGCAGGGGTTTTCCCGGGTGGCCCTGCCCAGCCATGCTACCACAACTCCTCTCTCCGTTTGTCCCGGTAACCGTTACACTCTAGAGCATCCATAAATCTCACCCAGGGAGTTGCCACTTGCAAGACCGGGGCCCTTGGATTACGTAATGTGCAGCCTGGCTTCCATCACTAAAGACAGTTTAGAGTTCGGTATTCGTGTTTAGCTGAACAGTTGAGGACTTTTACATCTGTGGGGTTCTGGATATTAGCTGGCCCTTTGTAGCTTGTGATTAGGACACTGGAGTGTTTTGCGGTTTCTGTTTTAGAATCTATGCAGAAAAATTTCGACGCAAGTTGTTTTTGTGATTCACAGGGGTGTCCGAACTATCACTCGAAGGCCAAATTTGGCCCGCAGACGTCTTCAAATTGGCCTGCAAGACGTCATGAATTTAAGAAAGAACTTCATCCGAAGAGAGATTGCGTCCATTTTAAAAGCCTGACAGCTTGAGTTTTTCAGGTCAATGACCTTTAATTATGTCTTGCATTTAACTATGCACATCAATTACTTATATGGCCTAATGCAAACAACCTTCCCTAATCATGGTGCAGTAAAAAAAACAAAAAAAAACAACCAACACAAAATGTCAAAAGACATGGCCACTAAACTATGATAGATATTATAAAAAACATCCATTCAAAATAAAAATTAAAAAAATAAATAAAAATTACACCCATTTAAATCCAGTACAAAGCATGATAGGAAAAATGCACAAAATGCTCTCCACACTTATTAGATTGGTGCATTTTAGCTGCTTCATATTTGTGATTAATTACAAAATTTTAAGAAGGTCGTTCGTCACAGAAGTAAACAAAGTAGGAGTCGAACTTTCACATACTCTTAATTTATTTATTATTATATTATTTGAATTATATCAATTATATTAATATAATAATATATATAATAATATATAATATATATATATATATATATATATATATATATATATATATATATATATATATATATATATATATATATATATATATATATATATATATATATATATATATATATATATATATATATATATATATATATATATATATATATATATATATATATATATATATATATATATATACTACCGTTCAAAAGTTTGGGGTCACCCAAACAATTTTGTGGAATAGCCTTCATTTCTAAGAACAAGAATAGACTGTCGAGTTTCAAATGGAAGTTCTCTTTTTCTGGCCATTTTGAGCGTTTAATTGACCCCACAAATGTGATGCTCCAGAAACTCAATCTGCTCAAAGAAAGGTCCGTTTTGTAGCTTCTGTAACGAGCTAAACTGTTTTCAGATGTGTGAACATGATTGCACAAGGGTTTTCTAATCATCAATTAGCCTTCTGAGCCAATGAGCAAACACATTGTACCATTAGAACACTGGAGTGATAATTGCTGGAAATGGGCCTCTATACACCTATGTAGATATTGCACCAAAAACCAGACATTTGCAGCTAGAATAGTCATTTACCACATTACCAATGTATAGAGTGTATTTCTTTAAAGTCAAGACTAGTTTAAAGTTATCTTCATTGAAAAGTACAGTGCTTTTCCTTCAAAAATAAGGACATTTCAATGTGACCCCAAACTTTTGAACGGTAGTGTATATGTGTATATATATATATATATATATATATATATATATATATATATATATATATATATATATATATATATATATATATATATATATATATATATATATATATATATATATATATATATTGGACACACCTTCTCATTTCAATGTGTTTTCTTTATTTTTATAACTATTTACATTGTAGATTGTCACTGAAGGCATCAAAACTATGACACCTGTGAAGTGAAAACCATTTCAGTTGACTACCTCTTGAAGCTCATCGAGAGAATGCCAAGAGTGTGCAAAGGGTGGCTATCTTGAATAAACTAAAACATACAACTATTTCACCTTTTTTTGTTAAGTACATAACTCCACATGTTTTCATTCATAGTTGTGATGCCTTCAGTGACTATCTAAACAACCAACACAAAATGTCAACAGACATGGTCACTAAACTTTGTAGATATTATAAAAAAAAACATGAAAACAAAGAAAACACATTGAATGAGAAGGTGTGTACATGCGATCCTTTTGGTCCTCAAACACATTTTTTTGAGCCCAATGCGGCCCCCAAGTCAAAAGGTTTGGACATCCCGGGCTTACGAGCTCTGGACGACACCCAGTTTGAATGAAGTCATCCAGTGTGTGATTCATTTAAAGCCACAACAAAGAGGTTTAGTTCAGCCTCAGCTCCAATGTGATATCTGGGACCTGCACTGATTTAAACTTGGCTTTGTCCCACTTTTCCCTGCGGTTAATTTTATGATTAATGACCTGAAACTGGAGTTTAATCAAAACTTTTTACACAACTCCTTGGAAGGGAATCTGATCATGTGAAGGCTTCAAGGTGTTTATCGCCTTATTAGGTCGCAGTTTTGTGACGATTTTGACGTTGCCGGACATCAGTTCTCACTCAGAGACACAGTCTGGCCCAAGACGGAAAGAAGCCCCTTTGGAAAAACTGTCAGAAAGACAGGATGCAGTGAACAAGACTGGTGGCTAAATCAGAGATGAGGTCATGCTGAGATGCTGAGATGGAACATGAATTACACCAATGCATTTGATTGGAACAACTTTCGCAATTCCAGTTTCTCATTTGAACTCGAGTGTGTGAGCTTCCTCCAAAGTTCCATCAAGCTCAACAATGTCTCAGGACTGTATAGACGCACACCCCTGGCCTCACATTACAGCCTGCTAAATATAAGGATGCACGTTTTTCAAAGTTTGGGAGACCAAGGTGGTGAAAAAGTGGCCAAAAAGGAAATTTTTACAGAAAAAGTCCAAATAATACAAAAAAGTTCCTCACTAAAAATGATCCCTTTGTTTAGCTTGGTGTATCACATGTTGGGTGAAAAACAGTCTTATCAAAATCAGACCTCCTCAAAATTCAACTCTCAGGATGGAGTTAGTTGTTTTTTTGTAATTCAGAGATCAGAAAGGTTGTTGGGTTAAAACCAGGACTCAAACTGGAAGGAGCATTCAAACCCTCACCCCCCAAGCTCCTTCAGCCCTTCACTCTCCATTCAACTTCTGCAAGAATGCGACTTACCATTCACGATTGTGCCTATGAGGAGTAAAGCCAAGGCCAGCATTCGGGCGCCTCGGTCTGCTCGCTGCGGGGCTGATGCTGCCATGTGCGCGTCTCTGCGTGGGTCAAAATGGAGGGAAAGCGGAGGTAAAAGCAGGCTTAGCTGAGGCTTTAAGGTTTCCTTTTACTCAGAGTGGATAAAGCACCACTTGTGTTCTGTCACTTTTATACGACCCTCCCTCCCTGCCTCCCTCGCTGAGGCCCAGCCCTGCACCCGTCTTCCGCTAGTTACTTTAACCCTTCCTCCAAGGCCACGCCCACTCACCGCCAAGCAAGGCAGATGTTGGGGACGCTGTCTTTTAGTTTTTTTCTTCAAACACCCAAACCCGGGCTTTCAAACTGAAAATGAAGGTGCTCTCTGAGGACCGTGACCTCATCTGGATGGGCACAATGAAAAGGTGGCGGCCTAGAAAAGACCGGGGCACTTTTCTGCTGACAGGCTTACGGAGATGGACTGCAGCTCACAATATCATGCTCGGGAACAAAGGTGCGACTCAGTGTCATGCTAATTCCTTCTGTAGCCCGGAGCCCAACCAGGCCGTCAATCAGACACCGCGGGGACCGTAGAAACGTTTCACACTTCTACAGAGACCCCCGCTTATGGCCCCCACCACCTCGCCCCTATTGTGCACATTAAAAATTGTTCCCCTGCTCTCACACATCTGGAACCACTGGTGAAGGTATGCTAAATGACTTGTTAAACAAACACGGCGTCCTCTCTTCGACAACATTTAGTCGAAGCCGACTATTCTTAAAGGAGTCAGTAACATGACACCTAACTCTTCTCCCCATTTCCTCTGCCACCCCTCCTCCTCCTGGCAGACCCCTACCAAAGCTCAGACTCAAACAGCGGGGTGTTGAGGCGACCAATTGGCCTCTCACCGTGACTTCAGATGAGCTCTGCACCCCCAAACCGATAAGGGACAGCAGCCATGAACGCCCGTTGCGGCGACCACAGCAGCCACATCACCCCAGTAAAACCTTTGTTAGTCCGCTAACTGATCAAGTACTTTGGCTACATTTCAGTCCTCGTTAATCACGACTTCCTGTCAGATGGCACTAAACAGGACTTTAACCCTCGGCAGAACCAGCACAGACCCTTACCAATGGGCTTTGCATCTTCTTTGAAGGCCCCATTTTATAGTGTATGTCAACATTTTTAAATAAGTCCAACATGTCCCACAATAAAGTACCATATTTTTTGGACTATAAGCCACACTTCAAAAATGGACAGCGCACCTTATAACCCGGTGCGCCTAATGTACGTATTAGTTCTGGTTGTGCTTACCGACCTCCAAGGAATTTTTTTTGGATAAGTGTGACCAGTAGATGGCAGTCACACATAAGAGTTACGTGTGGACCACAGGTTGACGCCTGTTCAATTGTTGTCAGTGGATTATCCATATGTGGTAAAGGTTTGCCCAAACCCGTAATCCCAGGGAGAGCAGACATTGTGCAGTAAGTGATTGTTTAATTGTGTGAATGCCTGAGCATTGTACACCAAAAAACATATATGTAGTAGTGTTGCTCCACAGCCCACAGTTTTCATCTGATCGGAACTGTGTAGTATCAAAACGTTCGGCTCAAATGGGAATAATGAGCTCCCCAAAACATTTTTAAAAAAATTTAAAAAATCCTACATTATCCACAATTCATGGTTTTTCGGGTCATTTTCCCCCGGTGAAAATGAACGGGCCATTTTTCGAACTTGCACAATTCCCACATTTCTCAACCGATTCGAACCGTTCCACCATCCACACACACACCACTCACCTTGGGAAATCAAACTACCATTTTCACAGTCCACATTTTTCAACCGTTTTTGGACCATTCCACCTTAAAAAACATTCTTCTTAATTGAGACAACAAAACTGTCATTTTTCTTTTCGTACAAATTCCCGTTTTTTACGAAATTCTGTAAAACCCATTCAAATTCAAACTACGTCACTACGTCAACATTTTTTAACCGTTTTGAAAAATTCCAACACCAACCCATTCATATTATTTAGAAGAATTGTGCTAGTATGAACATTTTCAAAAATTCCCGGTTTTCCAGAAATTCCCACATTTTCAGGAAATTCACATTCAAATGAATGGACGTATTCATAGTTATACAATGCCCAACATTTTTCACCATTTTTTACCCGATTCCGACCTTTCAACCATCAACCCACCCTGTTCTTCCCATATGTCGGCTAACCACATAATTTCCCCATGTTGTCCCGTTCCCAAAATTCCCAGTTTTCCAGTAATTTTCTTCCCATTGACAGGGAATGGGAGATACACAACCTACTGCATATTCCACATTTCTCATCCGATTTGAACCGTTCCCGGTTCCGAAAATTCCTTGATTACCTGGAATTACCAGGAATTTCCTTCCATTGAAAATGAATGGGCAATATACAAAACTCTCCATATCCCACATTTCTCAATCGATTCGAACCATTCCAACATCCACATACTCCAGTCACCTTGGAAAATAAAACTACCATTTTCCAGGTTCAACATTTTTTTCCCAGGAATTCAAAAGAATTCCTGTTTTTCCAAAGCCCTATTTTCACCTCTTCCTGGAAAGTTTTCACAGTCCACATTTTTCAACTGTTTTTGGACCATTCCACCTTCAAAACATTCTTCTTAACTGGGACAACAAAACTATACATTTTCCTTTCGTACAAATTCCCGTTTTTTCCGAAATTCCGTAAAACCCATTTAAATTCAAACTACGTCACTACGTAAACATTTTTTTTACCATTTTGAAAAATTCCAACACCAACCCATTCATATTATTTAGAACAATTGTGCTGTTATCAATATTTTAAAAAATTCCCGGTTTTCCAGAAATTCCCAAAACTCCAGGAAATTCACATTCAAATGAATGGACATATCCACAATGCCCAAAATTATCAAAATATTGCGCCATTTTTTTACCCGATTCCGACCTTTCAACCATCAACCCACACTGTTCTTCCCATATGTCGGCTAACCACATCATTTCCCCATGTTGTCCCGTTCCCAAAATTCCCTGTTTTCCAGTAATTTTCTTCCCATTGACAATGAATGGGAGATACACAATTTACTGCATATTCCACATTTCTCATCCGATTTGAACCGTTCTTGGTTCCGAAAAATCCCTGATTACCTGGAACTACCAGAAATTTCCCTCCATTGAAAATGAATGGGCAATATACAAAACTCTCCATATCCCACATTTCTCAACCGATTCGAACCATTCCAACATCCACATACTCCACTCACCTTGGAAAAAACTACCATTTTCCAAGTTCAAATTTTTTTTCTCGAGGAATTCAAAAAATTTCTGTTTTTCCAAAGCCCTATTTTCACCTCTTCCTGGAAAGTTTTCACAGTCCACATTTTTCAACCGTTTTTGGACCATTCCACCTTCAAAACATTCTTCTTAATTGGGACGACAAAACTATAATTTTTCCTTTCGTACAAATTCCCATTTTTTCCGAAATTCTGAAAAAAACATTTAAATTCAAACTGTCACTACGTCAACAATTTTAAACCGTTTTGAAAAATTCCAACAACAACCCATTCATAGTATCTAGAACATGTGTGCTAGTATCAATATTTTAAAAAATTCCCCGGTTTTCCAGAATTTCGCAAATTTCCAGGAAATTCCCATTAAAATGAATAGACGTATTCATAGTTATACGATGTCAAAATTGCGCCATTTTTTTTTTACCTGATTCCGACCTTTCAACCATCAACCCACACTGTTCTTACTGTATGTTGGCTAACCACATCCTTTCTCATGTTGTTCCGTTCACAAAATTCCCAGTTTTCCAGGAATTCAAAGAATTCCTGTTTTTCCAAAGCCCTATTTTCACCTCTTCCTGGAAAGTTTTCACAGTCCACATTTTTCAACCGTTTTTGGACCATTCCACCTTCAAAACATTCTTCTTAATTGGGACGACAAAACCATAATTTTTCCTTTCGTACAAATTCCTGTTTTTTCCGAAATTCCGAAATACCCATTGAAATTCAAACTGTCACTACGTCAACAATTGTTAACCGTTTTAAAAAATTCCAACACCAGCCCATTCATATTATTTAGAACATTTGTGCTAGTATCACAATTTTCACAAATTCCCGGTTTTCCAGAAATTCCCTAATGTCCAGGAAATTCACATTCAAATGAATGCACGTATTCATAGTTATACAATGCCCAACATTCTCAAAATTTTGCGCCATTTTTTTTACCTGATTCCGACCTTTCAACCATCAACCCACACTGTTCTTCCCATATATTGGCTAACCACATCATTTCCCATGTTGTCCCATTCCCAAAATTCCCAGTTTTCCAGTAATTTTCTTCCCATTGACAATGAATGGGAGATACACAATCTGCTGCATATTCCATATTTCTCATCCGATTTGAACCGTTCCAACTGGATATTCGAACCAGCATGTTTCCCGGTTCCAAAAATTCCCAGATTACCCGGAATTACCAGGAATTTCCCTCCATTGAAAATGAATGGGCAATATACAAAGCTCTCCATATTCCACATTTCTCAATCGATTCGAACCATTCCAACATTCCAACCATTCCATGTTCAATTTTTTTTTTCCAAAGCCCTATTTTCACCTCTTCCTGGAAAGTTTTCACAGTCCACATTTTTCAGCTGTTTTTGGACCATTCCACCTTCTAAACATTCTTCTCAATTAGGACGACAATTTTTCCTTTCATAGAAATTCCCGGTTTTTCCGAAATTCTGAAATACCCATTTAAATTCAAACTGTCACTACGTCAACAATTTTTAACCGTTTTGAAAAATTACAACAACAACCCATTCATATTATCTAGAACAATTGTGCTATTATCAATATTTTAAAAAATTCTCCGGTTTTATAGAATTTCCCAAATTTCTAGGAAATTCCCATTCAAATGAATAGACGTTTTCATAGTTATACAATGTCAAAATTGCGCCATTTTTTTTTACCCGATTACGACCTTTCAACCATCGACCCACACTGTTCTTCCCATATTTTGGCTAACCACATCATTTCCTCATGTTGTCCCGTTCCCAAAATTCCCAGTTTTCCAGTAATGTTCTTCCCATTGACAATGAATGTCAAATCTACTGCCGATTTGAACCGTTCCAACATCCACACACTTCACTCACCCTGGACATTCGAGCCAGCATGTTTCCCGGTTCCGAAAATTACCAGATTACCTTGAATTACCAGGAATTTCCCTCCATTGAAAATTAATGGACAATATACAAACCTCTCCATATCCCACATTTCTCAATCGATTCGAACCATACCAACATGCACATCCACTTACTACACTACATATATACACATACACATGCGTACATACAATTTTAATGGAGTTCTTTTGGATATTTTTAAAGCGCTTTATAGGCAGAATAGAGCGGTTCCAATGGATCCTTTGTTGGCTGACTTTTGCTAACAGTTATTTATGAGTTAGAATGCATAAAAAAAAGAGAAAACATGTGTCTCACATAAGGATTGTGAAAAAAAAGGACGGTTCCCCTTTAAGTTGAGGGTACTCTGTAAGCAAAACTATTTATAATTGATGTGCAAACGTTTTGTGTAAATCAAGCATCATTGCCAACAACACACAATAAATATTTATACCAAGTACACAATACACGTAGCCAACAGTTTGCAGGCAAGTGTTAAATTCCTGTGGCCTTTTCTTATACAATAATTTGGCCCCGGAGACCTGAGTCGCCCCGAGATAAATGGGGGTCCGAATCAGAATTTTATTTTGAGGCCCCTGCCCTCCTATTACTACATTTTTTTCACACTTTTTTTGTTCATGTCAAACTATTTCTATACTTTTTTAATCAAATTTGAATTTGATTTGATGCATGTTTTGTACTTAAACGAAATAATGGTAAGATATAGTTCTAGCCTGCAGAAACCTGAAGAACCAAATCAACCCGGGTAGCTTTTGGTGGGAACACAGGGGGAACTTTAATTATCAGGGTAAGTGGGAAAGTTCCTGAAATGGTTCCTGCTGTGGAAAAAGGTCTGTAGAGCACTGTGGTGCACATGGGTGTTGAAATGGTATTTTGTTGTTGTTGTCTTTGCATGATGCAATATCTTATCTGCACAATATTTAAAGTTAAAGTTAAAGTTAAAGTACCAATGATTGTCACACACACACTAGGTGTGGTGAAATTTGTCCTCTGCATTTGACCCATCCCCTTTGATCACCCCCTGGGAGGTGAGGGGAGCAGTGGGCAGCAGCGGTGCCGTGCCCGGGAATCATTTTTGGTGATTTAACCCCCAATTCCAACCCTTGTTGCTGAGTGCCAAGCAGGGAGGTAATGGGTCCCATTTTTATAGTCTTTTGTATGACTCGGCCGGGGTTTGAACTCACAACCTACCGATCTCAGTATTATGTATTGCCCTTTTTTTTGGTTTTTCGATGTCTTTTACTTTGTAGCTGTATGTCGTGACAGCCGGTTGCATGAGCTCTGTGTTGTTCTAACATCTTTTATGTCCTTTGATGTGTTTTTCAAGTGTTTTTTACCTTGTTTTTGTGGACTTTTTGTATCTGCACTGCAACCACATCACTTCCCCCAATGTGAGATCAATAAAGTCTATCCTATGTCGTATCGCACTGACACTGTATATGACTAAATGTGATTGCAGAGCAAAATTCACTCAAAATTAACACCAAAGTATGTCCAATACATATTGTCTAGTGCAGGGAATATCAAACGTTGGTGCCGCTGGTGGTACGCTGGCTCAATCTAGTGGTACGCCAAATAATCACTTGATTAAAGTACAGTGTTTTATTTTCCTATATTCAAACACAGTGTTACTGTTCAAACTGTGCAACGTCACAGTGGTCAAAATACTAAATATACCGCATTTTCTGGACCATAGGGCGCACCGTATTATAAGGTGCACTGCCGATGAGCGGTTTTAGTCAGGTCTGTTTTCATACAAAAGGCGCACCGGATTATAAGGCGCATTAAAAGGGGTCATTTTATGATTAAAAAAAAAAAGTAAAACATTTCCTTGTGGTCTACATAACATGTAATGGTGTTTTTTTGGTCAAAATGTTGCATAAATAACAAGAAGATAGTGAAACAGAAAAAGCTTATTGACTACGGACTACAATGGCGGACGTGCACAAATTTTCAGGATTCATACAGATCTCAAATACACATCAGCAGGTACCAGAAGGTAAGAAAAGTTGGTTTTGCATACCATTGTGAAACAAAACACCAGATAATATGTCTGCTAATGGGTGCCATTTTGCGGCCTTTATACACACACCATAATAAAACTTTCATCTCTGACAATCCATCAAGCGGTGCGGCTTCAAAGTCATACTAAAACATTTTGACAGATTTTTGAGTGCCGTGTGTAATGTTCTTTATTTTCAATGGAACATTTAAAGTTTTGGTGTTGTTTACTGGCGTCCTATTGCAGTCTACACGTATCTCTTATGTGTGACTGCCATCTACTGGTCACACTTATTGTGACACCATGTAGCAAATAAAATTGCATAGCCTTCCCTCAGCTTCAATGTTTTCTCTTAGCGGCACTCGCCTTATGTTTATTTTTGGTTTATGCGTTAGACACCTTTTTACCTGCATGCTGCCTCCCGCTGTCGTCTGCATATTGTGATCACGACAAACCATGTTCCCGACATCTACAAAGCAATTAGTTACCGGCTGCCACCTACTGATATGGAAGAGTATTACACAGTTACTCTGCCGAGCTCTAGACAGCACAGACACTCAACAACGGCACATTATTGGTGGATTATAATTACTGGTTTGCCCAAAAAGTTTTTAACCCAATTAGGTGAAATTACATAATCTCCCACGGCACACCAGACTATATCACGGCACAGTGGTTGAAAAAAACTGGTCTAGTATGTCCATCCATCCACCCATTTTCTTTCGCTTATCCCTCTCCCCAGCCACTTCGTCCAGCTCCTCCCGGGGGATCCCGAGGCGTTCCCAGGCCAGCCGGGAGACATAGTCTTCCCAACGTGTCCTGGGTCTTCCCCGTGGCCTTCTACCGGTCGGACGTGCCCTAAACACCTCCCGAGGGAGGCGTTCGGGTGGCATCCTGACCAGATGCCCGAACCACCTCATCTGGCTCCTCTCGATGTGGAGGAGCAGCGGTTTTACTCTGAGTTCCTCCTGGATGACAGAGCTTCTCACCCTATCTCTAAGGGAGAGACCCGCCACCCGGCGGAGGAAACTCATTTCGGCCGCTTGTACCCGTGATCTTGTCCTTTCCTTCATAACCCAAAGCTCATGACCATAGGTGAGGATGGGAACGTAGATCGACCGGTAAATTGAGAGCTTTGCCTTCCTGCTCAGCTCCTTCTTCACCACAACGGATTGATACAGCGTCCGCATTACTGAAGACGCTGCACCGATCCGCCTGTCGATCTCACGATCCACTCTTCCCTCACTCGTGAACAAGACTCCGAGGTACTTGAACTCACATGGGGCAAGATGTCCTCCCCAACCTGGAGATGGCACTCCACCCTTTCCCAGGCGAGAACCATGGACTCTGACTCGGAGGTGCTGATTCTCATCCCAGTCGCTTCACACTCAGCTGCGAACCGATCCAAGTATGTCTAGTATGTTGAACATCTTATTTAAAGACACAATTGTTCTTTGATTGCAATAAGCAACGTATGTTTAATGTATCATAAGATTTTCTGTTGAAATAAAGCCATTAATGACATTTTTTTGGTACCTTTTATTCTGAAAAGTATTGAAATAAGTTTTAAACGATTGGTAACCCGACTGCAAACCCAACAAATCGTGTTGACTCGACAAGGCTTCACAGTGTCTTGGTTGAATGAGCAGGTATCGGACACCTCAGTCTTCTTAGACGCATCCTCGCTCATCCATGTGGACTGGACACTGGCCGAGTTAGTGGGCGGCCGAGAGTGGAGTCGGCTCTATTGGTTGCTTTGTTGGGTCTGCTCCTGTGTCTAGCCATGCTTTCTCCACCCCAGCAGACGATGGCATGGAACACCGCAGAGGCCACCACAGTGTATATGTTTCTTTTACTTTTTATTCATAGCTGTGTGTAGAAGTGGCTGGTTGCATCAGCTCTGCTCTTTTAATGTCTTTAATGTGCTTTGTTTTCTTTGATGTTTGATGTGAGAGGGATGTGTGCTATGGCTATGAGTTGTTTTTTCCCCTGGCCTCAGTCTGGACCCCCTCTCCAGGGGCCCAGACATAGACCGATTTTTTTCTCACCCCCCCATTGTTTACCTGTATCTCACCTTTTTTGTAGCGCCGGAAGTTGGCAGACCCGTCAGCGATCCTGTTCTGTCTCCCTGTAATGTTTGTCTGATCTTGAATGGGATTGTGCTGAAAATTAAAATGTCCCCTCTGGGATTAATAAAGTATTTCTGATTCTGATTCTGACAATTCTGAAGAGTGACATGTTTTCACACAGCACCAAACGTCCTTTGCATCTTTGTGTTGTAACAACATTTTCCTTCGTGACGGACTATCTCAGCTACTCTGGAATGCGTTTTTACAAAATCCCTTTTGGAACAATTTCCACGGGTGAGAACACGTTCGCCGCTTCACTCCGCTTTCAATTGCTTTCTTGCTGAGAACACGCTGGTTAGACCCCCACACGCTCGAGTCCCAGGCTACACGTGCAACACCAGAACTCACTGAAAAAGATCAAAGGCTGAGTTACGTCTGTGCCTGACTGACTGTCAGTTGGCTGTGTCTCAGACTTTGTTTTAAGACGTGTAGCGAGTCTGGCCTTCTTTGTCTTATCTTGTGAAGTAGAGGGCGTCTTCGTAACGCGGGCTCGGGGAAGAGGAGGGGTATTGTCCCAGGGTTTTTCTTGGTGACGCCAGTCAACTGTCAATGGTGTCTCCGTCCTCGCACATCTGTTTCAGACCACAGACTTGGCAGACGGCGAACCTCGTCTCCAATTAGCCGCTGTATGTTTTCCACAACAGGCTGCAAACACCGCATCCCTCAAACTGACGTCTGGATGATTTGTGACACTTCAGTCGTGTGTGGACTTTGGCCAGATCCGATAGACGTCCATCTTGTTTCCATAAATGTACAGTAATGCGCTCTTGACATGCGTGATGAAGTGTCAGGGGAGAAGGCTTGCTTGTTTCTCACGAGGAATCCCCTTTGGGTCCAGCCCATACTTTTAAGACCCACAAAAATCCACTGCCAGACCTCTTGTGCTTGCAGCGTCCTTCTTCTTCACTCTTTCCTTCTATCCACCAAGAACATTTGTATTGGTCATTCGGGGCATTCTCACAATTTATATTCACTCTGCATCCAAATAAGTCCGTTATAGTCGTGCTAGTTCCGGCCAAAAGGCAAACTGTATGTGCTTAGTTAATGTTGTGGTGACACTTTGATACAATGTAGGTTTGTACAGTATACCGGTACAAATTAAATATTATTAATACTAATTATACTAATGTAGAGGTCGCTTCCTAGCGGTACCACTGACATACACTTCACATGAGCCAGGCGTGCAAAGTTGAACAAAGTTTTAAACGATTTTATCACCAGTTTTCTCTCCAGCAGGACGCGACTTTTCAGCCACGTCCGTATCCTCTCTCCCCTCCTGTCCCCGGCCGCTTACTGTTAAAGACAACAGATGATTAGATTAACACGTACGTCCTGTGAAATCTAATCACCTGCCAGCTGTGTCTCGCCGTTAGCCCATGCCCAGCCCCTATCCGATGTTGCTCGTCCTCAGCACCATAGACAGAGGCGGTGACCTTTGCTCCTGCTGGCGCGCTGGCCACACCTCCCTCCACAGCTAATTAATCATATTCGGTACTATACCACCTCTAAAAAGTACCAGTCCCCCCCCCCCCCCCCCCCCCCCGACCACCCTGTCCCCCTTTCTTTTTTAATGGGCATGTCGTCGTGACATTGCTGGTTCTACGAGCAGATGAGCATGTTCGGCAGTGCACACACACAGAGTACTTACAAGCAGACAGTGTGTAGACAGAAAAAGGAAAACGGACGCATTTTGGCTTAAAAACTGAAGATAAAGGTAAAGTTATAACACTGAAACACCCTCATGAAGAGGTGCTTAAAGATATGGCTAGCTAGCTAGCGGCTAACATCCATTCGCAGTCTGCAGTGTTTTAGCTACTTCTAAATCACTAATCATGGCCTCCATGGCGACAAATAAAGTATATTTCTTACAAGTGTCATTATCACTGCAGGACGATAAATAGCTAAACATGCTTCACTACACACTGTAGGAGGATACAATAGCTCACTGGCGTCACAATGTAAACAAATGCCATGGGTGGATCTACACCTGACATCCACTGTAGTGATACCAAGTACAAGAGCGTATCTAGTCGATACTACTATGATTACATCAATATTTTTTAGCATCCTAAAATCTTTTTTCCTTTTAAAACATTTTTATATTATGTTCATAAAGTCAGGAAATATGTTCCTGGACACATGAGGACTTTGAATATGACCAATGTACAATCCTGTAACTACTTGGTATCGGATCGATACCTAAATTTGTGGTATCATCCAAAATTAATGTAAAGTATCAAAGAACAGAAGAATAAGTGGTTATTACATTTTAACAGAAGTGTAGATAGAAACAGAAAATAATCAGATATTAACAGTAAATGAATAAGTAGATTAATAATCCATTTTCTACCACTTGTCCTTAATAATGTTGAGAAAATAATAGAATGGAAAATGACACAATATGTTACTGCATACGTCTGCAGACTAATTGGGAGTCTTTGTTTGTTTACTTACTACTAAAAGACAAGTTGTCTAGTATGTTCACTATTTTTATTTAAGGACTAAATTACAATAATAAACATATGTTTCATGTACCCTAAGATTTTTTGTCAAAATAAAGTCAAAAATGCAATTTTTTTGTATCGGAAAGTATCTAAATACATTGTGGTACTGGTACCAAAATATTGGTATCGGGACAAGTCTAATGCAATGTGCCACAATTTGTCTTTGTTTTCAAATTCAACATCATGTCAGTAATGAAATATGTTAAATATATCGATTTATATTCCTTAGATTCAACTACATCCATTTGTGCTTGGCAAGGTTGCCTTCTGGATGATAGGTATCGATCCAACGTCGACCATTTATCCTCTTCCACTTCTTCAAAGTTGGGTCGCGGGGGCAGCAGCCTAAGCAGAGAAACCCAGACTTGCCTCTCCCCATTTATTTTGTCCGGCTCTTCCCTGGGGATCCCGAGGTGCTCCTAGGCCAGCTGGGAGACATAGTGCCCCCGACGTGTCCTGGGTCCTCCCCGTGGTCTCCTACCGGTCGGGCGTGCCCTAATTAACTCCCTCGGAAAGGGTGCGGTGCGCATCCTTACCAGATTCTAAGGGAGAGCCCTGCCACCCTGGGGAGGAAGCTCATTTGGGCCGCTTGTACCCGTGATCTTGTCCTTTCAGCCATAACCCAAAGCTCATGACCATAGGTGAGGATAGGGATGTAGATAGACCCGTAAATTGAGAGCTTTGCCTCTTTGCCATCTCCTTCTTTACCAGACAGATCGATCCAGGGTCCGCATCTCAGGATCCACTCTTCCCTGACTCGTGAACAAAGAAGTACTTGAACTCCTCCACTTGGGGCCGGATCTCCTCTCCAACCCGGAGATGGCGCTCCAACGTCATTTTAAAAGGATAGCAATCGTTTGTATCGATACAAGAAAAGGAAAACTTTATATGAAGTTTAACACTTTTAATGATAGTCAAGTCATCGAAACAAGAATGGCGGATAGCTACGGTGGCTGAGAAAGGTCACAAACAAACGTGAGAAGACTATCATAAATGACAACACAACAACTTTCAGGTACAGCACGAGTGCAAAAGCCACAACAAATACAAACGCCACAACACAATAATATAAAGGCACAACACAACTTTAAGCCACAAAGGATGCGAGTTATGGTGACGGACCGATTTCCTGAACATAGATTATTGGTATTATTGAAAAGGTTAAAAAAAAAAAGTTATTTATGACAGAAAAAGTGGTCACACTTTACTTTTCCAACTTTGTTCACTAAACTGTTTTCAACTTTTTGGTTCAGGAAGTCGGGGAGTCTCCGAAACTTGTCCGATGTTATTTCTCTTACGTCTTTGTATTCTTGTGTTTTGCACTATAGTTGTTGTCATGTGCGTTTGCATTTGTTGTGATTTTTCTCTGCTACCGTCTGTGTTTATTAAAATGAGAGTAGCGGCAGGTCAAACCACTGCTCATTTATTTAACCTGAACAGATTTAGTTGCACAACAGATAATGTTGGTTGCACTATGTTTTTAATTCTAACGGTATAGCTCGGTTGGTAGAGCGGCCGTGCCAGCAACTTGAGGGTTGCAGGTTCGATCCCCACTTCCGCCATTCTAGTCACTGCTGTTGTGTCCTTGGGCAAGACACCTTACCCACTTGCTCCCAGTGCCACCCACACTGGTTTAAATGTAACTTAGATGTTGGGTTTCACAATGTAAAGCGCTTTGAGTCACTTGAGACAAAGCGCTATATAAATGTAATTCACTTCACTTCTAATATTTTATTATTTTATGCTGACTAACAAAAGCAAAAGTAGCAGGTAAATCTACTGTTAAAATGTTGCTTACTGTACTTTTATTGAACATTGCTTGAATGTTAAAAATGTGAGCAGAAAATGATTCTTCTTGTTAATTCAAACTAAAGTGTTTCTTGCACTTTATTCAAATAAGATGTGAATGTATTGTTTATTAATTGTTGTTTACTTGTTTGTTGGTATCCATCATTCATTTATGCATAATTCCCTGACAAGAAATAACAGCAATAAAGGAAACTTCAACTGCACACTAGTGAGATACAGTCGCGTAATACTCTTCCATATCAGTAGGTGGCAGCCTGTAGCTAATTGTTTTGTAGAAGTCGAAAACAGCGGGAGGCAGTGTGCAGGTAAAAAGGTGTCTAATGCTTAAACCAAAAATAAACAAAAGGTGAGTGCTCCTAAGAAAAGGCATTGAAGCTTAGGGAAGGCTATGCAGAGCGAAACTAAAACTGAACTGGCTACAAAGTAAACAAAAACAGAATTCTGGACGACAGCAAAGACTTACTGTGGAGCAAAGACGGCATCTACAATGTACATCCGTCCATGACATGACAATCAACAATGTCCCCACAAAGAAGGATAAAAACAACTGAAATATTCTTGATTGCTAAAACAAAGTAGATGCGGGAAATATCGCTGAAAGGAAGACATGAAACTTCTACGGGAAAATACCAAAAAAAGAGAAAAATCCACCAAAATAGGAGCGCAAGACAAGAACTAAAACACTACACACAGAAAAACAGCAAAAAACTCCAAATAAGTCAGGGTGTGATGTGACAGGTGGTGACAGTACACCTACTTTGAGACAAGAGCTATAGTTATGCATGTTTGGTTATGCTTTAAAGTCATATCCAACAATTGCGACAACGACTTTTTACTGTCAACTGAGTTTCGTTTTTTAATGATTTCTGCTGGTGGTGTGCCTCTGCATTTTTTATGCGCAAAAAATGTAACTTGGCTCAAAAAAGGTTGAAAAATATTGGTGTACAGTATCCAGTATTTATTTCACACTCACACTGATTGATTTTTTATTTTTTGCTAAAAAGCTACTGAATCTTTTTAAACTCACTGAATCGTTTTGTATCGTATCGCTCAAAAAAATAATAACATCGTCACCGAATCGTATCGGCAACCACAAATTCTGAATAGAATCTTTGTTATAATGAATCGTTACACCCCTATTAATGATAGAAGTTCACCTAATTAGAATGACTTGCTTAGGTTAACCAACATGTTATGGACAATGACACCCCATAACCCAGACCTGGGCAAAATACGGCGCGCGGGCCACATGCGGCCCATTAAGATTTTCAATCCGGCCCACCGGACGTTCTACATAGTTTTTTAAATCGTTTAACATCAAAACTGTAGCCGCCATTATGATGTGCAGTGCTGTTTTTAAATTACTGTAAGTCTCGAACTATAGAAATATTTTCAATGGTCGAAATCTGCGCTTTGGCGTGTTATAGGAGTTATTGAAGTAATCTGCGTCACAGCAGCTCAGACCAGGAACAAAGCAGAGTGGGCGGGGTTTGTTTTCAGAGCAGCCAGCCCTAAACGCATGTGTCAGGAACAGATACGGAAGAATTTGAAATGTCTGCATAAAAGTGATAATATATCATATTGTAGGCGTTTATTACAGTTTGCATTCAAATGTTGCTGTTTGTTACATTTTTGTTGAGTTTTGCTTGATCATAAAAGATTTATATCGAGGAGCTGGTCTGAGAAGTAAAAGATGTTCATACGTTGTTAATATTCAGTGTTTTATTGTTCATAGTTATTAATGTAAATCCCACTTTCTTTATTTTCATGTACATTTTGGGTGTCCCATTCTGTAAAAAACTGTAAAATTCCATTCCGTTTTTTTGAGGTGGTCTGTCATAACGTTTTTGTTATGGCTTGACTAAGGGAGATGACGGCAACAGACACCAGGTCGCAGTATGTAGCTCTGAGATTTATTATATATATAGACCATATATATATAATAATGAAACAATACTAAATATAATAACTAAGGAAATGGAGTGTGATAAAATCCAAGAGTGTGTATGGTGTAAGACTATGTGTAGTATTTAACTGGAGCGTTTTACCGTAAATGTTGGTGAGAGCGAAGGAACGAGGCAGTCCATGGGGCAGGCAGATGGTCCAGGGCGAGAGAGAGGCCTCAGAGTCCATGCGAGGGGTTGAGGATCGAGGGTGGCAATCAAAAGTCCAAAAGAGAAGTTGAGGCGCACAGCTCGATCACGCAGGGACAAAGGCAGATTGCTGGGGAGCACGACAAGGAAGAACAATGAAACACGGAGGGAGAAACGTAGAGAGAGAGCATAAAGCTGTGTATCGGCTTACAGTACAGAAGACTATATTCCGGCGCGGGATGGCAGGTTGAGCAGGCTTATGAAGGCAGCTCGTTCATCGCGGGCAGGTGCGCTGATTGCAGATTGCGAGGAGGCCCGCCCGCAGCGGAGAGAGAGCGCCTGTGGGCGTGGCCAGCGGTACGCTCGTCAGGACGCAAAGATGAGGGCGCATTCGAATGCGCCCTGGCCGTGACAGTTTTTAGAACTCTATCGGACATTGTGACTTTTGGTATTAGTGTTATATATATCATTTATACACACATACACATTGGCCCCCCAGACACCCTTTTCTCTCAATGTGGCCCCCCGAGTCAAAATATTTGCCCAGCTTTGCAATAAGCTAATGCTAAAAGTTAACATTCCAGTCTGTATGCAACATAACTGCTAATTTTGCTATGTATTTTGATTTCATGTGAACATTGAGCACACATTTTATGCGTATATATAATTTACACACACATACACTTTGCCCCCCCCGCCCCCAGACACCTTTTTCTCTCAATGTGGCCCCCGAGTCAAAATATTTGCCCAGCTTTGCAATAAGCTAATGCTAAAAGTTAACATTCTAGTCTGTATGCAACATAACTGCTAATTTTGCAATGTATTTTGATTTAATGTAAACATTGAGTACACATCTTATGCGTATATATAATTTATATACACACATACACCATTTTCTTCTCTCAATGGGGCCCCCCGGTTCAAAATATTTGACCGACTCTGCTATAGACCCTCAGAAACTCAGAGTTTGAACCACCTCTGTGGATCTCATGCAATGTCAACAAAGACTACAGATCAGTGTTGCTTTTTCTCAAAAAAATGTTCAAATGTTGCGTAAACCTTGAATGGACGGTGAATAAATGCTTCCTGATGGTGATATTTTGACCCTGGAACAGACTATTTACATTATCATTATTTCTAATGAGAGACATTGATTTTAAATGTCAACAAATCCGTGATTGTCGTTGTTTGACCTTACAATTACCATTGTGCGGTCTTTAACAAAGTGGATTTGTTTATGTAATGATTATTAAACATGTGTGGCCAGTAGTTGTAAATGATATATTGTGACTCATCTCACTCACCAACACACACATCTGTTATGTTCTTTCACTTCGTCGTGCTTTTACGGCTTAGTTACTTTTACGGTTTGCTGTTATGCAATTGGAATTGCGTTGCAAGTTCAAGTTGATCTTTCTCAAGAGGCCGCGAACTGACCGGGTCAGTGCCTCTCCGAGTTTTGTTGGGCCGGCTAGCAGCTAAAAATGCTGCAAGGAATGCCAACCAGTGAACCATCACCGGGGTCACAGGGAGTGAGGCTTTGGCCGAGTGGTCCCGATCCCACAGAAGTGATCCCAAAAAACACTGATTGGGAGGGAAAACACAGACCAACACCCAAGATTTTAATTATGATTTCCCTAGAAAAGTACTATTGATAAAATAACTAAAGGTTAGCATTTCACATACCATTTACAGTCCCTCACAATAGTGAGTACAGCCCTCATATTTCTGCAACTATTTCATCACGTTTTATTCTAAGCTTTGTTTCTTCCTACTCCTTTTCAGACATGTTGTTAGGAGAGAAAAAAAATAGAAATCTGGATACTTAACTTTGACTATCTGACAGTATAACTGTGGCAAGTTTACCACCAACTTGTGGAAAAAGTGAGTAATCGAGGTTAATGACCATAAATTGCACTTGGAAGTATACATAGCACAGCATTTTTATATATAACCCAATCCAAACAACATTTTCCACTCATGGCGCCAATGAACTAACACAAAAAGTTGACAAATATGTTCACACATAACACAACCTGCTCACTGAACTTTGAGGGTATTATAAAAAAATGTCCAAGCACAACACATAAACTTACAAACATCTACAATACATGAGGAATTCAGTGGACGCCTTTCTCCCACTTAGAGGATCTCGACTTTGCTGACGACCTGGCGGTCTTGTCCTCAAAGAGAGACTAACAGCAAGAGAAAACAGATAGGCTTAGTAAATATGCAAAACAGACAGGTCTGAATATCAACACCGCAAAGACACAAGTCATGTGCATAAACACCACCAAACCTACACCTATCACCATCAATGGCGTGACACTTGATTTTGCAGAGGACTTCACATACCTGGGGAGCCTCATCAGCAAGGACAATGGAGCGAAAAAAGACATCCAAGCAAGGCTCTCCAAAGCTCGTGGGGCTTTCGCAAGACTGCAGCCAGTCTGGAAGTCCCGACAGTACCATCTTAGGACAAAGATTCAACTCTACAACAGCTGTGTGAAATCAGTCCTCATGTACGGCTCAGAATGCTGGCGAGTGGTTAAAGGAGACATGAATAAAATCAGTGCCTTCCACAATGGGAGCCTTGGAAAAATCTGCCGAATCTTCTGGCCCAACAAAATAACAAACAAGGAGCTGTACACCAAAACAGGATGCAGAGATGTGGTCCGTGAAATAAAACTTAGGCGACTCAGATGGCTAGGCCATGTTCTAAGAATGGATAACGAGAGGATACCAAAGGCAGCGTTAAGATGGACACCACCGGGAAAACGTAAGCCAGGGCGGCCAAAGAACACCTGGCGAAGAACAGTTGAAGGGGAGCTGAAAGAGATGAAGCTTACATGGGGCGAGGCACAGAGACTGGCACAGCAGCGAGATGAATGGCGTCGAGTCGTCGAAGCCTTATTTCCCATCCGGGAAGAAGAGGATTAAGTAAGTAAGTAAGTAACAATACATGATGGGAAAAATGCAAAACACTGTCCACACTTATCCATGTTTGGTGCATTTTAGCTGTTTGATAATACATTATATATATATATATATATATATATATATATATATATATATATATATATATATATATATATATATATATATATATATATATATATATATATATATATATATATATATATATATATATATATATATATATATATATATATATATATATATATATATATATATATATATTAAGATTAAAGATTAAAGTACCAATGATTGTCACACACACACTACATGTGGTGAAATTTGTCCTCTGCATTTGACCCATCCCCTTGGGGAGCAGTGGGCAGCAGCGGCGCCGCGCCCGGGAATCATTTTGGTGATTTAACCCCCAACTCCAACCCTTGTTGCTGAGTGCCAAGCAGGGAGGTTATGGGTCCCATTTTTATAGTCTTTGGTATGACTCGGCTGGGATTTGAACTCCAACCTACCGATCTCAGGGCGGACACTCTAACCACTAAATATATATATATATATATATATATATATATATATATATATATATATATATATATATATATATATATATATATATATATATATATATATGTATATATATATATATATATATATATATATATATATATATATATATATATATATATATATCGGTGGCGTGCCGTCACTAGAGGCAGGGGAGGCGGGGCCTCACCTGCCATCATGGAAAGTAAAAAAAAAGTAAAAAGAAAAAAATAATAATTAAATTGTTATGTGTATCCAGTGATTATACTAAAGTTATTTTCCATTTAACTTCACCAGTTTTAGATTATTTTTATTTTTATTTTCACATTTGCCGTTCAAATACTGAGAAGAGACGGTGCGGTGATCAGCAGCCAGTTGAGGCACGTCACTGCGTTGTGCCTCAACATGGATTGCGCAATGACTCGGCTAACTGCTGGCCTGCTGTGCAGTGAGACTGTATTGCTAAATGAATTATATTATACATTTCCATAGTTTAGTTAGCTGAGGTATATAATGTACAGTGTATTTTGTCAACAACTGTATGTGTGTAACGTATTTTTAGTGCTGAGCGATCATAAAACTCTGCTGCGAAGACACACTGTGTGAGGCTCGTCTCATAACCCCGCCTCCTGGTGCCAAGCACTTCCGCCGCAGAATGCACCCCCAACGGGAGCGCCGCGGCCACCCAAACCCTACACGTGCAAGACCGAATCCACCCAAAAAAAGTCACTTAACAAGAAGCCAAAAAGTGCAAAAACAACAATGCTCGCGCTGCAGGAGCCGCGAACGACCGCAGGGACACAACATTAGGTACACCTGCACTGCAGGTTCATATGTTTGTAAATCTGACTGTGATGATGCAGTCGTGCCTCACCAGACATTAACCTCACCGCACGTCACTGGTGTATATATATATATATATATATATACCAGTGACGTGCAGTCACTGGAGGCAGGTGAGGCGGGGCCTCACGTGCCATATTATTTTTATCCAAAATCGCTGAATTTTCACATTTGCCTTTCAAATACTGAGAAGAGACGGTGCGGTGATCAGCAGCCAGTTGAGGCTCGTCACTGCGTTGTGCCTCAACATGGATTGCGGACTCGGCTAACTGCTGGCCTGCTGTGCAGTGAGACCGTATTGCTATATGAATTATATTATACATTTACATAGTTTAGTTAGCTGAGGTATATAATGTACAGTGTATTTTGTCAACAACTGTATGTGTGTAAGCATTTCTTGTGCTGACTGATCATAAAACGGCTGCAAAAGACGCACTGGCTGAGGCTCGCAGTAATACCGCCTCCTGGTGGTAGAGAATGCACCCCAGCCGTAGAATGCACCCCCTGACGGGAGTGTTATATCAACTAAAGCCCACACTTGAACTTTCCACGTGCAAGATTGAATCTATTTAAAAAAAAGTTATTTCATAAGAAGCCAAAAAGTGCAAAAACAATAATGTTCGTGTTGGAGGAGTTGTGAATGACTGCAGGGCCACAACATTAGGTACACCTGCAGACAGCAGCACAGATTTCATATTTCATTCATTCACAACAATCAATGGGTGGCTGACTAAATACTTTTTTGCCCCACTGTATGTATATATATATATATATATATATATATATATATATATATATATATATATATATATATATATATATATATATATATATATATATATATATATATATATATATATATATATATATATATGCACACACACACACACACACACACAATGTTATGAATTAATTTATTTATGTATGTGTGCATGTGTATTATTTTAATTTGTTTTCACGTAACAAACGTGTTGGCCCTACGATGAGGTGGCGACTTGTCCAGGGTGTACCCCGCCTACTGCCCGAATGCAGTTGAGATAGCCTCCAGCACCCCCTGCGACCCCGAAAGAGACAAGCGATAGAAAATTGATGAATGAAACGCTAAATTTTAAGGTGTGCCAATTTTTAATTTTATTTTGTAGTAGTAGTAGCGACTTCTTTGTCCATTTACGGAATTAAGTTAGGGATTTGTTTTAACTTGAACAAACTGCGCATGCAAGTGACGTCGAGGCCACATTGGGGCCACATTAGGGCCACATTGGGGCCTGTGTGCGATTACATTGGAGTCTGATATCGATCACATTTTACTTGCAGTGTAAACAGTCTGCTGAAAAAATCAGATTCCGAAAAAATCTGATTTAGTCCACCTAGTCGTGCAGTGTAAACGTAGTCTTTGAGTGTCAGATCTGAGGTCAGAGTAGACAGCAACAATATGTCTGTGCTTGAGACCCAGTGAGCAATAGGAATGCTCGGTCGTCCAGTTTGTAGAGTCAGGGCACGGAACGAACCGTTTATCTAGGGTTGTGTTCTCTGGTTGTGGGCTGTTGCCGGTGAGTGGGACCAGATCTTATGGGGTTAATTCTGACAAAAAGTACGCCAACATGCACTGGTGGGTGGAGCACAGACTGAAAACTCTTATCTCAAAATACTCCTAAGTTGGGGTAACTCTGTCGGGTCAGAAACAGAAAATGTTCTCAAGCTAAGGTCCAGACTATATAATTCTTCCTGTCAGGTTGCGCATGGTAACGGTCGGTGTGACCCCGGGATGCAGAGAAAGGAGGCGGAGAGCAGATCAGAAGGTCATTTGATTAAGTACCAGGCAGAAGAAAGTGATACAGATCGTGCAAATGGCAACGGGAGACATTAACATAAGACAATGAACCAACATCGAGAGGTAAAGAACAGGGGTAGAGTCATTGGGGAAGAAACCAAAATAGGAAGTGGAACAAAAATAAGAGCGCTAGACAGGAAGCACCACTATACGGAGAAAAAAACAGCAGTAAACCCAAAAAACCTGTCACATAGATGTTGACATTTCCCTCTGAAAGCAGTAAACTTGTGTAACCGAGTCTTGTAATGGTAATCTTAAAGGTCCAGGCCAAGATCCAGACCGACAAACTGGTGATGGCCAACCTGCCTCACTTAGTGGTGGTGGGTAAAGATCAGACGACTGCGGTGGTGATACAAGTAGCAATCCCCAGCAATAGCAACATTCGGAGAAAGGAACCGTTGAAACTGCAGACAAACCAAGAGCTGAAAGAAGAGCTGAAGAAAATGTGGCGTGTGAAGGCAATATTAGTGCCAGTAGTGATCACTGGGGGCCGGTCACCCCCAAGCCGGGTGGAAGGCTCCAGTAGATACCAAGAACAAAATCTGACAGTTCCGTCCAGAAGAACGGAGTACTAAGATCCTGTGCAGAAACCTCAAGATGATAGGCCTTTGGTAGACGACCTCAGCTTGAAGATAACGCCCGTATAAAGGAACCATAGAAACTGCAGACAAACCAAGAGCTGAAAGAAAAGCTGAAGAACATGTGGAATGTGAAGTGCCAGTAGCAATCACTGGGGGCCAGTCACTCCCAAGCTGGGTGGAAGGCTCCAGCAGATACCATGAACAAACATCTGACATTTCCGTCCAGAAGAACGCAGTACTAGGAACAGCTAAGATCCTGTGCAGAAACCTCAAGATTACAGGCCTTTGGTAGAGGACCTCAGCTTGAAGGTATCGCCCAGGTATGTAGCAGCAACTTTTTTTTAGCACACACAAATTTAGCTACAGGTTAGCAAGCGTGCCCTGGGTTACATTTTTGGATCATTTTGGGTCTTGTATTTCATTTCTTTTGTTAAATGAGTCAGTTTTAGGAACTTGAAAAGAGTAATCCCGTTACGGTTGACTCGTTGCATGTGGAGTTATGGCACACCCTAGCTCACCTCCGCTGGTGCTCAAGGATTGGCCGTGGTTCAGAGCTCTTACACGTTTACTTTAGGTGTAAGTGGGCCAGTGCATGGTACCATTGGCTTGCTGTGAGCTCTTAGACCGCTAAACCGTTCCCCTGATCCACAGATTCAGATGTGGCGTTGATAGGAAATTAAATAGTTTTGTTAGGTCTCGTTAGCAGTGGCCGGACGCACGTTTCCCACCTAGGCCTTCGGTGATGTCCTACTTAGTCCAACTTCAATAAATACCACAATTTATGTCACCACATGACCAATTCTACACAGAAACACACCTGAGCACTACTGGTCATTGAACCACCTCAACAGTGTACAAAACAGGCAATTTTTCAGCACATTTAAAAATCAATGAGAACATATCTTACGTAGATCTGTCAAAATAAAAATAATTGTAAACAACATATTAAACGTGCTGCGATGAGGTGGCGACTTGTCCAGGGTGTACTCCGCCTACCGCCCGAATGCAGCTGAGATAGGCTCCAGCGACCCCAAAAGGGACAAGCGGTAGAACATGGGTGGATGGATGGATATTAAACATGACAGAAATAAAATATTTGAACTCACAATTTGGAGTTTTTTGATTGATTGAAACTTTTATTAGTAGATTGCACAGTACAATACATATTCCGTACAATTGACCACTGAATGGTAACACCCGAATAAGTTTTTCAACTTGTTTCAGTCGGGGTCCACGTAAATCAATTCATGGTACGGATATATACTATCATCATAATACAGTCATCACACAAGTTAATCATCAGAGTATATACATTGAATTATTTACATTATTTACAATCCCGGGGGTGGGTTGTGGAGGGGGTGGTGGTTAGGTTTGGTTGATATCAGCACTTCAGTCATCAACAATTGCATCATCAGACAAATGGACATTGAAACAGTGTAGGTCTGACTTGGTAGGATATGTACAGCGAGCAGTGAACATAGTGAGTTCAGAAAACATAAGAACAAGTATATATATTTGATTATTTACATTTAAATAATTTACAATCCGGGGAGGTGGGATGTGGAGGGGGGATGTGGAGCACCCATCCAACGCCGTATAAGCCACAGGTACCGCTCATAGTTGGTTAATTCGAGTGGAAGTGGCGGGCAAACTGACAGGGTAGCTAGCTCTGTCGGCCGACCTCATCTCACCAGATCTGCTTTATCTTTAAATATCCTCCCTGAAAATGGCCTTGCAAATCTATATCTGCCACCTAATCAACCTTTTGCCCTCCTTCCTTGTGGGTTAAAAAAAGTGAGTACCGCTGATTTCTCTGCCAGAGCTAGCCTCTACCACTTCCTGCTTCCTCCTTCAGTCACGTTTATCCTATGGCTACCTAGATGGGCTACTGTCAACAAGTGGTGATCTGATTGGTTATCGCAACTGTCTGTCAACTGAATGTCCTTCATTTGTTTACGCTGCACAGCCGCCACTTGTGTTGATTCAGAAGGCCTCAGACATAATTCATACAGCGCTGGCAACAAGCTAGCTGAATTCTGATTGGATAACGTAAAAACAAGCAACACTGGGGCCTATGTTAGACCAGCGGAGAAGGCCTTGCTGGCCCTGACAACACATCACTGCTCACTAGGCCAGACATGTCAGATCTTCCTGACTAACTTTAGAGCAAGGTTGTCCAAATTATAGCTTGAATTGGCCCGTGACACGTCATGGTATTAGTAAGGACTCAGTACTGCCAGGACACTCTGATCTAATTGCGAATACCTGACAATTTAACTGGAGCTGAATTGCCACCATCTTGTGGACAACATTAAAACTACAAATCAGTGAACAGAAACTGTGCGTTGAAGATTGCACAACACAGCATCTACTTATATGACCCAATCCAAGCAACTTTTCCCACCAATTGTACAAAAAAACTCAGCAAAAAAACAAAGTCAACACACATATTTACACAACAACCTGCTCACTGAACTTTGTGGATATTATTTAAGAAAAAAACGTTGAAGTGCCATTTATGATTTAAAATTACACCCATTTAAATCCACTACGATTGGGCACTAATACACCCCCATACCATCACAGATGCTGGCTTTTGAACTTTGCGCCTATAAATAAATAATGTTAAATGGGTTATACTTGTATAGCGCTTTTCTACCTTCAAGGTACTCAAAGCGCTTTGACAGTATTTCCACATTCACCCATTCACACACACATTCACACACTGATGGAGGGAGCTGCCATGCAAGGCGCTAACCAGCACCCATCAGGAGCAAGGGTGAAGTGTCTTGCCCAAGGACACAACGGCCGTGACTAGGATGGTAGAAGGTGGGGATTGAACCCCAGTAACCAGCAACCCTCCGATTGCTGGCACAGCCACTCTACCAACTTTGCCACGCCGTCCCGTATAACAATCCGAATGGTTCTCTTCCTCTCTGCTCCGGAGGATACCACTTCCACAGTTTCAAAAAACAATTTCAAATGTGGACTCGTCAGACCACAGAAATCTTTTACACTTTGCATCAGTCCATCTTAGATGAGCTCGGGCCCAGCGTAGCCGGCGGCGTCTCTGGGTGTTGTTGATAAATGGCTTTGGCGTTGCACAGTAGAGTTTTAACTCACACTTACAGATGTAGCGACCAACTGTAGTTACTGACAGTGGTTTTCTGAAGTGTTCTTAGCCCATGTGGTGATATCCTTTACACACTGATGTCGGTTTTTGATGCAGTACCGTCTGACAGATCGAAGGTCACAGGAATTCAATGTTGGTTTTCAGCCTTGCTGCTTACGTGCAGTGATTTCTCCCGATTCTCTGAACCTTTTGATGATATTACGGAGCGTAGATGGTGAAATCCCTAAATTCCTTGCAATAGTTGGTTGAGAAATGTTGTTCTTAAACAATTTGCTCACGCATTTGTTGACAAAGTGGTGACCCTCGCCCCGTCCTTGTTTGTGAATGACTGAGCATTTCTTGGAAGCTGCTTTTCTACCCAATCATGGCACCCACCTGTTCCCAATTAGCCTGTTCACCTGTGGGATGTTCCAAATAAGTCTTTGATGAGCATTCCTCAACTTTCTCCCTCTTTTTTGCCACTTGTGCCTGCTTTTTTAAAAAATGTTGCAGGCATCAAATTCCAAATGAGCTAAAATTTGCAAAAATAACAAGGTTTTCCAGTTCGAACGTTAAGTTGCAAATCATTGTATTCTGTTTTTATTTACCATTTACACAACGTGACAACTTCACTGGTTTTGGGGTTTGTATAAATTAAATGCAGTTGACTTTCAGCCCAAGTCAAAAAGTTTGGACCCCTTGCTTTAGAGCAAAGTAGTTGTGAGGGATGTCCTAAAAATGCATACCGTTCTCTATACTGCATTTCTCGGTTATTATTCATCTTTGTTTTATTTGGGAACACACGCACGCTTTCTGCCGTGTCTTCTGCAAGTGGAACATGTGACAGCTCCTGGCAGAATCTCTCCACAGGAAGTTATGAAACCGAATGTGAGGATCTTTCTTGAGCAGATAAATTCCTGGCCTCGCTGGTTCATGACTATGTCTTGACGTGTGATTAGGGCTGGGCGATATGGACCAAAACTGATACTGTGGCATTTTTAGAACGAATGACGGTATACGGTAGGGCTGGGCGATATGGCCTTTTTTTAATATCTCGATATTTTTAGGCCATGTCATGATACACGATATACATCTCGATGTTTTGCCTTAGCCTTGAATGAACACTTGATGCATATAATCACAGCAGTATGATGATTCTATGTGTGTACATTAAAACATTCTTCTTCACACTGCATTAATATATGCTACTTTTAAACTTTCATGCAGAGAGGGAAATCACAACTAAGTCAATTTACCAAAAGTGTATTTATTAAACACTTATTAAGCAGTGGCACAAACATTCATGTCATTTCAAAACAGAAAGTGCAAGATTGTCAGAGACATTTTAAAACAAGCGATTAGTGCACTTTTGTGCATGATGTCACTAAGATGACATATCAAAACAACACTAAATTAAAGTGCACTTTTTGTACAGAACGCCACTACAATAGTTTAAAACATATAAAGTGCACTTTTGTGCATGATGTCACACAAGATATTTCAATAAGTGTCAAATAAAAATGAGCTGCATAATAGGAAATCAAATAGTGTATGTCCTTCGCTATGTGGTAGGTTCCTGCGGACGCTATCTCCTTCTGTTGTTGACTATTTTTTCCATACGGTGTTGATCTGGAAATGGTTGCCTCGGCATTTTGTTGGTGTGGCACAGGCCAGAGATGTTGACATGCGGAGTTTCAAGCACTCTTCATTCTCTAGCAGGTGATTTTTCAAATGATGCTACATATTAGCAGTAATGCTACTTTTTGTAGACCCACACTTGAAAAATTACGGTTGTCTGTTCAACATCTTCCCGCTTGAAGCCAAACCACCGCCAGACGATGGACCCCGTGCTGTTTTTCTTGGGAATTAATTCTTCCTTCATTTGTTACCAGATTCGCACCTTCTTTCTCTCGTATTACCACTAGCACCACAGCTAACTTTACCCATGCCACCTACGTCTCTGCTCCGCGAGGGCGTATACGTTTGTGACGTATGTAAGAAGGTGCGCTTGTTTTATGTCTCTGTGAGAAGCAGAGACAAGAAAGAGTGAGAAACGCCTGTAGTGTAATGCCCGCAGCTAAAAGCAACTGCGTGAGAACGTATACTCGAATATCACCATATAGTCATTTTCTATATCGCACAGAGACAAACCCACGATATATCGAGTATATTCCATATATCGCCCAGCCCTAGTATACGGTATATATTGGAATTTTAACTTTTTAAGGTCAAGGCAAGTGTTGCCTTAAAGGAGGTCTCATATTTTAGGGCACCAAGGCAAGTTCAAATGAATTTATTTTTTTATTTTGTATTTTTTTTTCTTGGTGCCCTTTCAACTTCAGAATCAGAATCAGAATAAAAACTATTCTGA
The DNA here is from genome assembly GCF_033978785.1 of Entelurus aequoreus. NCBI lineage: Eukaryota > Metazoa > Chordata > Actinopteri > Syngnathiformes > Syngnathidae > Entelurus > Entelurus aequoreus. The sequence continues at coordinate 2,168,498 of NC_084756.1, read as the reverse complement.
TTCTGAAGTTGAAAGAGCACTAAGGAAAAAAATTAATAAATAAATAAATACACATATATATATATATATATATATATATATATATATATATATATATATATATATATATATATATATATATATATATATATATATATATATATATATATATATATATATATTCATGCTCTCATTATTTATTTTGATAGTTAACACCTATTAAAACAACAAGATAGTCAAATAAAATGACAGCTTCATTTATACAGTTGTATAAAATGCAGCTATAACTTATATTACAAACACAAACAAATATACCATATATATAAATAGATTATATACCTATATATAAACATTTATACACATTATACATTAATTTATCTGAAAAAAAATTGGCCATAGTCTCCCGTTACGGCTGGTGTAGGGGAGTGGGCATGTGCCTATTTGCTTTCTTTCTGCCTTTCCCCTAAATAAATGAAAATATAAATATTCATACACATTTATCTGGGGGAAAAAAATGGGCATAGTGTCCCCTTGAGCCCTACCTGGCAGGTCTAGGGGCCATGTGCCCAGTTGTTATTTACCTTTCCCTCAAAATAAATAAATAAATAAATAAATATATATATATATATATATATATATATATATATATATATATATATATATATATATATATATATATATATATATATATATATATATATATATATATATATATATATATATATATATATATATATATATATATATATATATATATATATATATATATATATATATATATATATATATATATATATATATATATATATATATATGTATGTGTATATATATATATATATATATATATATATATATATATATATATATATATATATATATATATATATATATATATGTATGTATATATATATATATATATATATATTTATTTATCATATACCTGTGTGTGTATGTATGAATATATATATATATATATATATATATATATATATATATATATATATATATATATATATATATATATATATATATATATATATATATATATATATATATATATATATATAATATTCACTTTTTAATATTCACTTTTGTCCCACAACTGGTCCATTCAATGGCACAAAAATACAAGAGTATTGAAAATGAGCGGACATTCTTAAAAGACAAGAAATATAGGTCAAAAGGTTAGAAATTCTACTACATACCCGCCTTCCAGGGTCTTAAGACCCTGGACCAAAACAATTTCTGATATAGACCACTAACTTAAATCTCTACCGCAGATAGAGGCAAAAACCTCAATGTTTTTATACCAGGCAAAAATTCCGTCTATGACCCTCCTTCAGAGCGATCGCTGTTACCAGCCTGCAGTAAAACCATCTCACAGAACACAATTAGTGGCCTACCCTTTGATTTAGTAAAGGAATAACAAATACTTTGATCATGAACATCATTGAACATAAATAGATGAATGTATATAGACTTATGACTGTAAGACATTTGCAAAAATATTTTTCCCGGCATTTGCAATGGATGTAGTTACCAATATTGTTAATTACCAATTAATTTTGAACACACAACTGAATTTCGTATGAGTCCATGTTCGATTAGTGCTCGTATAGATGGCTCGGTGGTGCCTCAGGCTGGTGGCCTGCCGACACCTCGTTGGGCTTTTGGCTGCCTTGGTGAAGAAAGAGATCCACTCAAACAGTCTGTCTCTCTTTGGGGTGTGGTTCAGTCCATTGGGCAGACTGTTCGGTGGCATGTGCGTGCTGGCCGAAATTGGGGAAAACTCAGGTAGAGTTGGAGCTGTGGGGGCTTTGGGGAAGGCTGGGGCAGAGTATGGGGCGTGGGGCTTTGGTCCAGGCCCTCGGCTTGCTTCAGGCCTCCTCGCTGCTTCGGCACTCCCGACACTTCTTTCCTGTTGGTCCTGGATTGGCTTTGACCGTGCCCCTCTTAGCGAGTGCAAGGGAATCTGGAGTGGCTGCTTTCATCCTCAAATCTGCACAGAGGAACTGGCACACAAATTCTACATTTTGCAAACTTACCATTTTGGTCTCATGGTCTTTCCACCTTCCTAGGAAGCTGCTGGTCCTGAGAAGTGCTGATCTTGTGACTGAAGAAGATTAACCTGTTTTCTTAAAATAGGTGCCGTTGTTTGACCTAATCTTTTTGGGGAAACCATGTCGGGATATTAGATCATTCACAAAACATTTAATTACTGAATTGGCATCCTCCTTTGAGGTTGGGGTTGCTTTTGCCAACCACTGCAATTGTCAATCTAAATCACTACGTTCCTTTATCCTTTATCCTATCGATTAAATAAAACCTCAAATCTCAAACTTGACCCAATCCAAACTCACCTCCCCCCTCTGTCCCTCTCACAGGGACAGTGTTAGTCGTAGTAATAGTAATAGTAGTAGTAGTAGTATTAGTAGTTTCAGAAACATCCAAGAAAAAGAAAAGGCAGCTGATAGTCAAGTGCAGCAAGAACAGAGGCGGAGGACAGGTCATGTTTGAGGTCACTGTTCGCTTTTGCAATAGTACTTTGATATTTTACAACACCTAGTGAATTATTGTGGCCTCAATAATTCACTAAATAGTTGTATTTAATTTAGTCTATCTATGATGGGACAATGCACAGAAACATTAAGTTCAGAAACAGATGTGTTCTGTACCAGATTATATCTAAATAGCTACTTTCCATCTGTAGTCCCTGGCTACCTAAATTAAAGGGATCCAAAAATCAAGCACTAAAATTATGACACTAATTAATCATAATAAATATATACATTCATAATAATCAATAATTAATCAAAAGTGAATATTAAGTCGTGCCAACCTGTCTATAGAATGTGTTGACTGTCTAAAGGATTCGAGTTGTTATGGAACAGATAGGAAAAGCAAAACAAGACATTGACGCACTCGATAAGGAACGATGACGCACAACAGACATATAAAAAATGGCAGAAGACCGGAACTCTGGCTTGTGTGTGTCTTGTGTGCTCTGGAGTACATTTTGTCTGTTTGCACGGACAACTTAATTCAACCTGCACTTCTGATAATGGGTAAATAAATTTGTTGTACTAAACTACTTTTGTTGCCTGCTTAAGCTTCGGACAATCCACTACAGTAATGCCTGAGGGATCCATGGTCACGGGCATTGCTGCTTACGTGCAGTGATTTTTCCAGATTCTCTCAACCTTTTGATGATATTACGAACAGTAGATGGTGAAATCCCTAAATTCCTTGCAATTGCTCAATGAGAAATGTTGTTCTTAAACTGTTGGACGATTTGCTAATGTGATTGTAGGTTGTTCTCTACTAAATCCTTTCAGCAAAAATATGGCAATATCTGTCAGTCTACCCCAGGGCAGCTGTGGCTATGAAAGTAGCTTACCACCACCAGGTGTGAATGAATGATGGGTTCTACATGTAAAGCGACATTGGGTACTTAGAAAAGCGCTATATAAATCCCAGGTATTATTATTATTATTATTATCGCGAAATGATCAAGTATGACACATAGAATGGACCTGCTATCCCTGTTTAAATGAGAACATTTCATTTCAGTAGGCCCTTAAGACCCAACCTCTCCGGTCCACGGCAGTGATGTCTTGATGAACTCTTTACTGGCGCAGGCAGGAGAAAGGAAGTGAGGGAATCATAAAGCTGGAGAGAACATGTGCCTTTCATCCCGGTGAATCATGACTGTGTCAGTGTTTAGGACCTGTGGAACCTCTCTCTGGTCCCACAGAGAACTCTGAAGTTCTCTGCACTTCCCAGATTTGTCCACACGGGGGCAGTAGTCCACTGTCTTTCCCCTCCGTTCCTTCTTCCTTTCCTTACCAACACCATTGGAATTCCAACTGCATTCCCTTTTACAACTTGTGATGATGTCATTAATTGTGGTGGTGGGGGGTTATGCAAATTGCACTGATGAAGCATCATCACAGATTAGCTCAGGAAATAAATGCTCTTAGAAAAAAAAAAATATTTAAATGAAAAAAATGAAAAAAATAAAATAAAATAAAATACAATTTAAAAAAAAAAAAAAAAAAAAATGCTCTCAGTCCGGGGGAATCGTGAGTGAGGCTGATCGCGCCAGATACGATCCGTCCAGGGTTTTTCACTTTGCCGATCGAGACATTGTCCCTTGTCCTTGGCAAGAAGGGAGGCTGCACACACGGCCTGTTTGATTGTGTGCAGTCTGATAACGCGGCATGCATATTTAATTGGGGCGACGGGGGGCTGATGCCTGCAGACCTCACCAGTGGTGCTTCAGGGGATGTGACGCTTGATTGTACGAGTGTGTGCTGATGTCTGTCTTTTCCCCTTAACAGGCATCACAACAAGTGATTGCATGTATTATAAGACTGAAGAGTATTTATTAGGCATTTGCATTTACGAGAAGTGGGCGAAGCCACTATACCAGGGGTCTCAAACGTACGGCCCGCGAACAGGTTTTATCCGGCCCGCGGGATGAGTTTACTAAGTATAAAAATGAGACAAAAATGTATTTGAAAGAAACTGCTGTTCAAAATGTGTCCACTAGATGTCGCAATAGCAATTGTTTGTATCTTTGTAGATTATACTACATATGTAAAAAAAAATTATAAACCACAGGAAAATGAGCAAACTACATAAATAACATCCTGTAATTTGATTTTGATATTTTTTTATCGTGATAGATTGAAAATTACCACCAATAAGTTGACTGATGAACATTATCACATCATTTATTCAAAAAGTATAAATAACAACTGTGGAGGGAGATGTTGTCAGCACTGCCTGCAGGAGCAAAGGTCACCGCCTCTGTCCATGGTGCTGAGGGCGAGACACAGCTGGCAGGTGATTAGATTTCACTGGTGGTACGTGTTAATCTAATCATCTGTTGTCTTTAACAGTAAGCGGCCGGGAACAGGAGGGGAGAGAGGATACGGACGTGACTGAAAGGTTACGTTCTACTGGAGAGAAGAACTTTTGTTGAAGCATTCTTATCAAAACCTTGTTAAACCTGCACGCTTGGCTCCTGTGCCGTGACTGACAGTGGGACTGCTAGGAAGCGACTTCCACAACGACAAATAAAGATAGAATACTTTTAACCGCAACATGTAAGTGTAAAAAAAAAAAAACAACAACATTATGATTTGTAGATTTTTAAAATATGCTCGTTCTATTTTTAAACAAAGAAAACAATCTGAAGTTGTCTTTATTTCTAAGTTATCGTGCCGTGATTTTACCAGTCCGGCCCACTTGGGAGGAGTTTGACACTCCTGCACTATACAGAGGGGTTCGGATTTGTTTACATTTCTCACAATGCATTGCCGATATCCATATTGGAAAGGGCGGAAGTTAGTGAAATGTGAATTGTCTCCGATAATGTATCCAATAATATTAACTACTAACCATTGCCAACTGCCACAATAAAGGTGGAAGGAATAAAAGTAGCTTTTATTGCGTTCCTAAGCGTATTTCTGGACAAAAGTTAACGGCGAAGGCGAGCATGGATCACTACAATCAACTGAAACTTTGATTGATTGTTTGACTGAAACTTTTATTAGTAGATTGCACAGTACAGTACATATTCCGTACAATTGACCACTAAATGGTAATACCCGAAAAGGTCTTTCAACTTGTTTAAGTCGGGGTCCATGTTAATCAATTCATGGTAGTCTTCATGTTTGTTCGCATCATTTCAGGTAAAACATTTTGTAAGTCAAAAAGACTCTAAAATAAATAACAGCCCCTCTTTGCATTACCTTGGTGTGCTTAGTTGCATTGATAAAAATAGTACTCACTTCTCTTATCCGGACTTTAGCCTCCATATATAAAAAAGTGGTCGACATGAGAACAGTATTCTCTCAACTCTGTCTTACAGTCACAGTGTGCAGAGATGACATTGCCGTATTTTCTGGACTATAAGGCGCACTTAAAATCCTTTTATTTCCCTCAAAACTCGACAATGCGCCTTATAACCTGGTGCGCCTAATGGACGGATTAATTCTGGTTTTGCTTACCGACCAATTTTATTTGGTACATGGTGTAATGATAAGTGTGACTGGTAGATGGCAGTCAAACATAAGAGATATATGTAGACTGCACTATGATGGCAATATGACTCAAGTAAACAACACCAACGTTTTATAAGCTCCATTGAAAATATAGAACATTGCACACGGCGCTCAAAAATCTATCAAAACGGTGTGTGTATAAGGTAAGACATATTATCTGGCGTTTTGATTCGCAATATTATGCAAAAGCAACTTTTCTTACCTTCTGGTACCTGCTGATCTGTATTTGGGATCTGCATAAATCCAGAAAAATTGCGCGCGTCCGCCTTTGTAGTCTGTGCTGATACCGTAGTCGATAAGCTTCTTCTCTGTCTTTATCTTCTTGTTATGGGACATTCATCCTCCGCTGTTGCCCCAAGGGTTTGAATTGGGGGTTAAATCACCAAAATGATTCCTGAGTGTGGCCACCGCTGCTGCTCACTGCTCCCCTCGTCTCCCAGGGGCTGAAACAAGGGGATGGGTCAAATGCAGAGAGTAATTTCACCAGACCTCGTGTGTGTGTGTGACTATCAGTGGTACTTTAACTTTAACTTATTTCTAATATAAAGTAGTGTAAAGTTATGAAAGCGCTAAAACATACCGGTGTAGTGAGTTTACATTATTCACCCAAGGAAATTTAGTTATTAGAGAGTTCCGGTCGGACGGTTTTTCACGGGACACTTCTTGCTGTTTCGGGATGAGGAGATGCTGCTCCGTTATTGATTGAAGTAAAGTCTGAATGTTATTAAAACAGTTAGCGCCATCTTTTGACACCTCGTCCACTCCCGTCCTTGCACGCTACAACAAAGATGACGGGGAGAACACGCTGTCGAAGTGGAGGCACGTAAATAAGACCGCCCACAAACCGGCGCATTTGAAAGCGACTGTCAGAAAGCGACTTGAAGATGATGTGTAAAACATCATCTATGCAACATTTTGACCAAATAACCACCATCACATGTTATGTAGACCACAAGGAAGTCTTTTACATTTAGAAAAAAATCATAATATGACTCCTTTGATGCGCCCTATAATCCGGTGCGCCTCATATATGAAAAACGATCAAAAATAGACCGTATTCATCGGCAGTGCGCCTTATAATCCGGTTCCCCCTATGGTCCGGAAAATACGGTATATTGGTTATCCATGATTATCCAGCCTGTCGAACTTGGGTCGGATAGTTTGAGAGTCCATTATCATCGGGGAATATGTCGTGGTCTCTACTCCACTCAGACTTGCCGATCTTGTACGATCCTTGCATCCAATTACGGCTGTTTGTGTTTGCTCCTTATAACAACGAATCTTATCTAACGACTCACAGTATTTCTCCATCATATCACAGCCAGTGCAATGTTATATTCCACGGAATAGTTCGGAAATATTACGTGTAGCGCTATCGTGAACGATGACGCTGGCCTCATATTGTAGCATCCCGGAAGAGTTAGTGCTGCAAGGGGTTCTGGGTATTTGTTCTGTTGTGTTTATGTTGTGTTACGGTGTGGATGTTCTCCCGAAATGTGTTTGTCATTATTGTTTGGTGTGGGTTCACAGTGTGGCACATATTTGTAACAGTGTTAAAGTTGTTTATACGGTCCACCCTCAGTGTGACCTGTATGCCTGTTGACCAAGTATGCCTTGCATTCACTTGTTTGTGTGAAAAGCCGTAGATATTATGTGATTGGGCCGGCATGCAAAGGCAGTGCCTTTAAGGTTTATTGGCGCTCTGTACTTCTCCCTACGTCCGTGTACACAGCGGCGTTTTAAAAAGTCATACATTTTACTTTTTGAAACCGATACCGATTATTTTTGGAAAGTATGATAATATGCTGTAATATTTGTTGCTATAATTGTCAACACGTGGACCTTGGGGTTTGTTTTCCCGGAATGCAAAGGAAAGTTGTCGCGGGCAAGACGTGAATGTAAGTACATATTTTTATTTTAACACTAACAGACTACAAAAAGGAAGCAAACAAAAGGCGCACACAATAGTGATGGGTCCGGCAACACCGATGCATCGGCGCATGCGTCGAGCTCATAGAGCGATACCCTGTGTCGGTGCGCGTATCGCTTTTAGAAAGTCACGTGACCGAACACGAGCTGTTTTGGTCACGTGACCGCTCATGAGCTGTTCTGGTCACGTGACCGCTCATGAACTGTATCGCACTGACGCCTGCGCGCCAAACTGTGTTTATTAGGAAGCGGCGCAATGCGTGTTGTTGACGAACACCGTTAGGGCCGCTTGTTGTCACTGTCACTCAAAGTTGCATTTCAAAATTACACAGAATAAATGTGTTTATTTTGTTTAGAATTCAGATGGGTTTGATTTGGTGCGCGGCATATATTGGCTGTGCGGCGCACGGTGTGCGCGGAGGACGCTTGAGCACTGCGCAATTGCGCAGGCACGCACCTTAGAGGGAACGTTGCTCACAGGGCACAGAGGAGGCGTCAGTGCGATACAGTTCGCGTATCGGTCACGTGACCAAGTCAAGTCAAGTCAAGTCAACTTTATTTATATAGCACATTTTCAACAACTGTTTAGGTTGCACCAAAGTGCTTTACAGGTTAAAAAAGCATGGAGCAAACAAAAAAACAAACCACAAAAAAAAACCAACAACAAAAAAAACAACAACTAAGCAAAACAAAAAACAAACAAACAAAGAACATAAACAATGAGTGTGCTAAACAAGACAATGCAAATGCAATACGGTAAAAGGGGTCGAATAAAAAGCAAAGCAGCTCATGATCGGTCACGTGACTTTCTAAAAGCGGTACGCGCACCGACACAGGGTTTCGCTCTATGAGCTCGACGCATGCGCCGATGCATCTGTGTTGCAGGACCCATCACTACTGTTACTATAGTATAAACACGACATGTTTGTAATGCTTTCTTTTAGTTGACCTTGTACCAGTTAATCTGTACCGTCATGAAACTCTACCTGATCCTATGCAAACTTCTAATAAATTCTTCAATCAATTCATCTATTATAATTAGTCAGAAAAGGTTGGAAAGGAAGCTAACACTACTAGCTGTGCTCACTTACCAGGGACAAAAAGTTTACAGCACAGTCTGGAGTGTTCTGTAGGACAGTGTAAAAAGTCTGGTGTGCCGTGGGAGATTATCTAATTTCACCTATTTGGGTTAAAAATATTTTTTGCAATACAGTAATATTAGTCTGCAAATGATGTGTTGCTGTTGAGTGTCGGTGCTGTCTAGAGCTCGGCAGAGTAACCGTGTCTTCTATATAAGTAGGTGGCAGCCGGTAGCTAATTGCTTTGTAGATGTCGGAAACAGCGGGAGGCAGCGTGCAGGTAAAAAGGTGTCAAACCAAAAATAAACAAAAAGGTATGCTATGCAGAACAAAACTAAAACTGAACTGGCTACAAAGTAAACAAAAACAGAATGCTGGACAACAGAAAAGACTTACTGTGGAGCAAAGACAATGTACATCCGAACATGACATGACAATCAACAATGTCCCCACAAAGAAGGATGAAAAACAACTGAAATATTCTTGAATGCTAAAAGAAAGTAGATGCGGGAAATATCGCTCAAAGGAAGACATGAAACTGCTACAGGAAAATACCAAATAAAGAGAAAACACCACCAAAATAGGACAAGAACTAAAACACTACACACAGGAAAACAGCAATAAACTCAAAATAAGTCAGGGTGTGATGTGACCGGTGGTGACAATACACCTACTTTGAGACAAGAGCTATAGTGATGCATGCTTGGTTATGGTTTAAAGCAGACCTGGGCATTCTACGGCCCGCGGGCCGCATCCGGCCCTTTGCGCATCCCTGTCCGGCCCGCGTGAGGCCAATCATAAATTACAAAATACATTTAAAAAAGTATCTATGTCGAGTGTGCAATACAACGGTGCTGCTTTTGTTTTGAAAAGCGTTATTTGTATTACTTCCGTGTGGACGTATGCGTGTGTGCGATTGTGAGTGAATTGAACGGCGCAATCACAAATTACAAAATAAAGTTTAAAAAACATCTATGTCGTGCGCGCAATACAACTGTGCTGCTTTTATTTTGAAATGTGTTATTTATGGCCGTATGTCCGGGGGGAACCTGTGAGTGAAGGTGCATAGAGACAAGTGATCGAGACGCTAAAAAAAGAAAAGTTGATGACGAATGGCGTGTTTTCAACAAGACATGGACTGGCAAGTATTTCTTTACATAAATTAAAGGTAAAGCCGTGTGCTTAATTTGTGGTACACAGGTTGCTGTGTTTAAAGAATATCATTTGAATCGCCACTACACGATGAAACACGAGGGAAAATACCGGAATCTGTCTGATGAAGCACGCGCAAGGGAGGCCGATGCGTTGATGGTAAAACTGCAAACCCAACAAGGACTTTTTGCCATATTTCACACCCCCAGAGATGCAGCCGTCAGGACAAGTTTCGTCATTTCTCACAAAAGCGCCAGAAAAAGGAAGGCGTTTTCTGACGGAGAGTTTATTAAGGAGTGCTTATTGGACTTTGTTGCGCTGATATGCCCGCAGAGACATGGACTGTTTTTCGCTGGCTTTAATTGGATGAGATCTGTGATGTACGTGACACCGCCCAGCTGCTCTTCTTCTTACGTGGGATAACTGCAGACTTTCAAATCACGGAGTAGCTGGCAGCCATACAGTCAATTAAAGAGACAACCACAGGTAATGACTTGTTCACATAGGTAAATGCGTATTTGGACATGTTAGGACTGAAATGGGACAAGCTGGCAGGTGTGACAATCCAATCCACTTTATTTATATAGCACATTTAAACAACAAAATGTTTCCAAAGTGCTGCACAACAATATTAAAAACAATATTCAAATATTATCCTTAGCTCCACCAATGACTGAATAAAAAGAAAAAACAATTACATATAAAACCAATATAAAAAACAATATAAAATAAATATGATTAAAAACTATTTTTAACAACAGATGGTTGTCCAAATCTGACGGGGAAAAATGTTGGATAATGCAGGATAAAGTGACCATCAAAAGCAATCTGCTTTTGTATAAAGTTAAGTTATGTTAAATTAAATTATTATTATTATTATTAATTATTATTATTATTATCATCATTATTATTTATCTTACGGTATATCAAAAATAATATTGAGCAAAATTTAATTGAAATATTGTCGTGTGGCCCTCCAGCAGTGCTCGGGTTGCTTATGCGGCCCCCGGTGAAAATTAATTGCCCACCCCTGGTTTAAAGTCATATCCAACAATTGCGACAACGACTTTTTACTGTCAACTGAGTTTAATTTTTTTAATGATTTCTGCTGGTGGTGTGCCGACGCATTTTTTCAACGCAAAAAATGTGCCTTGGCTCAAAAAAGGTTGAAAAACACTGCTGTAGGAGTCCAGTGATCCCTCCGTATCATGCTCCGTATGGCAGAAATCCACTTGTTACGCCGGTCAACGTTATGCACCAAGTAGTGGGAAAAAACACGATTTGATTTGTTTCTTCTTCGGTAGTTGTCAGGTCTTTCCGGTGCACTGCTGTCGATATAGCGTCTTTCTAGTGGCGCAACGCTGCAACTGCAGTTAAAATACATTGCTGCCATCAATCGCTCAATCAACACAGCCGGAGCTTTACACTGTGCGGCTGCCACGCAAGTTTGAACACAGGAAAAACCCTGGGCTCACACAAAACCAGATTTGGACAAAAGTTAACGGCGAAGGAGAGCATGTGTTGCTACAATCAACCGAGATGTGACGTGCTGACGGCTTCCGTGTTTGTTCGCATCGTTTCAGGTAAAACATATTGTCAATCAAAAATAATTTCAAATAGATAACAGCCCCACTTTGTATTAACTTGGTGTGCTTGGTCGAAGAACTTTGATGGTAATTGTATTGATAAAAATAGTACTCACTTCTCTTATCCGGACTGTAGCCTCCATATATAAAAAAGTGATTGACGTGAGAACAGTATTATCTCAATTCTGCCTTACAGTCACAGTGTGCAGAGATGACATTACCGTATTTTCCGGACTATAAGGTGCACTTAAAATCATTTTTCCCCCCTCAAAACTCGACAGTGCGCCTTATAACCCGGTGCGCCTAATGTACGGATTAATTCCGGTTTTGCTCACCGACCTCGAAGCAATTTTATTTGGTACGTGGTGTAATGATAAGTGTGACTGGTAGATGGCAGTCAAACATAAGAGATACGTGTAGACTGCACCTACTCAGTGGCCTAATGGTTAGAGTGTCCGCCCTTCGATGGGTAGGTTGTGAGTTCAAACCCCGGTCGAATCATACCAAAGACTATAAAAATGGGACCCATTACCTCCCTGCTTGACACTCAGCATCAAGGGTTGGAATTGGGGGTTAAATCACCAAAAATGATTCCCGGGCGCAGCCACTGCTGCTGCCCACTGCTCCCCTCACCTCCCAGGGGGGTGAACAAGGGATGGGTCAAATGCAGAGGACAAATTTCACCACACCTAGTGTGTGTGTGTGACAATCATTGGTACTTTAACTTTAACTTTAACTATGATGGCAATATGACTCAAGTAAACACCAACATTTTATGGCATATCTCTTATCTTATCTCATCCTTTCCGTCTTGCCTCTTGGTGAGGGCGGTCGCATTTTTCTCCGCTCCCTCCTTCCCTGCTTGCTTTCTTGTGTCCTTGTCCTGTCTGAACTTTTTTGAAGCCTCTTTCTTTGCGCTGTCCTCAAATCTAAACATCAAACATGGATATGATCAGCCGGACTCTCGACGCAATTGACAAAGTCTTTTCGACAAGGAAAAGAGGTTCGGGGGAGCCTGGCTGCCCTGATGGAACCATTGCTGCGGGGTACGTGAGAGACTCCTGGGATAAATGGAGAATCATGTGCATCTCAGTCCTTTCCATCGAGGACGTGGAAGACATCTACCTATTTGGAACCGTGATCGCGGGGCACATGCTGATTGGGCTGGGCATTGCTCTGGTGTATCGTCAAATTCGGAAGACAATGGCAGCCACTCAAGGAGCCCAACGGCTGTTCATCGCAATGGAATGATTGGGTCGGGCTGTGGGAACACAGACTGTGGCGATTTCTGATTTGAATCGCAAAATGGATCTCATCATGGAGAAGCTTGCTGAGAAGGAAGAATTAAATTGAATTTGAGAGATCCAGCACGGACACACAGAGCAGGCAGGTAATTGTTTTGACTGCTCGAAGAAAACAACATCTTAATCTACGATTTGAGTCCCTCGAATGGCCTTGACGCTATCAGGAACAGGCTGTTCTGAAGAACTCCCCCGAGGACTCCTCAACGATGGACGCTTTTGACCTTCCTTTTTTTCAATAACACCTGGTGTCGAACTTTGAGATCGGCCCCAGTCCACAAAAACATTTCAACATCTCACCCAAGTTAATTGGGCATACATGCACGCACCCGCTCCTCCCCCAATCAACGCCTTCACCACTGCTTAATTCCTCTTCGGGGTTATGGATGGCTGAGTAGCGCTTTATAGCGGCAGCCGGCCTCCAGGGCCTCAAACCCCCCCCTCTGTTGCGAGTTGTTGAGATTACATGTATCATGTTTTATGTGAGTTTTTTTTCCTTGGACTCAGTCTGGACCCCTCCCGAGGGTCCAGCCTTAGACTGATACTTTTTTTTACTCTTCCCCCTTTCCCAATGTCACCTTTTTCCCACCTTTTTTAAGGAGCGCTGTAAGTGGCTGATCCGTTGGCGGTCCAGTCTTGTCCCCTTGTAACGTATGTCTGCTCTTAGTGGGACTGTGCCGAAAATGAAATTTCAGTTCTTATGTGTCTTGTACATGTTAAAGAATGGACAACTAAAGCATCTTGAATTTTGAATGTATGACTGCCATCTACTGGTCAGTGGTCCCCAGAGGCGTGATGCGCAGGCCCACTTTGTGGACACGCCCTGGCATCACCCAACCACTGCCCCGCTGCCTTGTGGGTTAGTCTGGGAAGACAAAAGGCTAGGTTAGCACACCCTGAGAGAAAAGCAAGTGCTGGTAGGCGCACCATAGGCGGTCCTCCAACAGACCGGAGCTCCGGCAGCCTCCTGCAACTGTGAGGAGGTGCCGGTCGTCCTGGGTTTCCCTTGCCACCGGATACAGCTCCCCACAGCGAAGAAGTGACGTTGGAGTCTGCGCGTCTCCCTCGTCGAAAAAGACCTCAACGGCGGAGTGGCCGGGTGATGGTTGCATAGAAGCTCCACAACGGTCACAAACGGGGAAGAAGGCTGCAGCAAAGATGGGCCCCCAATTGTCTTGGTCTCCATGCTATTGGACCTTGGCCTTCTCTTTGCCAAGGACAGTGTGGTGGACAGGAGGACAATCATACTCGTTTCGAGTGATCGCCGATGACTGGTCACACTTATCATTACACCATGTACCAAATATAATAGCTTCGAGGTCGGTAAGCACAACCAGAATTATGCCGTACATTAAGCGCACCGGGTTGTAAGGCGCACTGTCGATTTTTGAGAAAATTTAAGGATTTTAAGTGCGCCTTGTAGTCCGAAAAATACGGTAAAAAGTCACCTGGAGGAAAAAAACCTGATTTCGACAAAACCCGATTTGATCCACTTTCGTAGTCTTGTTCTTCATCCCAAAACTGACATGTCAACAGTGTTGGGACTAACGCGTTACAAAGTAATGCGTTACTGTAACGCCCTTACTTTCGGCGTTAAATAGTATTCTAACGCGTTATTTTTTATATTCAGTAACTCAGTTAACGTTACTACATGATGCGTTTCTGCGTTATTTTACGTTATTTTTTATGTAGTATCGGCTAGATACTGCGAAGATCCGAGTGTGTTTTAATGGAGCGCTGTGGAAGAGGCGACAAGGAAGAGGCGCGCCGCGCGCTGTCTGTGTGTATGTGTGTGTGTGTGCATGTGTGTGGGAGGGGGCGTGTCTGTGTTTACTAACAAGACATGGCGAAGCCCGAACCCGAGTTTCTTAACATGAAGATATTCTCACTACTTTTCTTTTGTCGACCACAAAGAAAAGAACATTTTAGTTAAATGTAAGTTGTGTCTTGGATCAAAGATCCTATGCTAGCAATTCCAATCTGCTGAAACAGCTACAAATGCAACATGCTTCAACGAAGCTAGTAAAGAGAGACACACTTCACCTCCTAAGCAACAGCGGTTGAATTTTAACGAGGCACTGCGCACTGAAGGTACACACACTCTGTCAATTCTCTTATATACTGTTGCTCTTTCATTCTAGACTTCTAGAGTGTTTGATTATCACTTTACTCTAAATGTTTAGACTATAAAGTTCACAAACATAAAGAGGGATGCTAGTGGACCAGGCCAATCTTTCCTTATCCCTAAACCAGGGGTGTCCAAAGTGCGGCCCGGGGGACATTTGCGGCCCTCAGGTCATTTTTTAATGGCCCCACGGCACATTCTAAAAATACGATTAAAAAAAATCAAAACATAAAAAGTGGTATAAAAGAGCAAACAGGTGAAATGTAACAAGAAAATGTTACAATGTTTACTCTAATAACACAAAGCTGCCAAGCAGGCTGTTTCTTTCTTAAAATTAAAAAAAAAGAATCAAAATCAATGTTATTATAAATTATTGACTTATTCAAGGCTCCATTTACATCACATTGAATATTCCACTTTGAGATAGTTTTTTGAAAAAATATTGCATATTTTGTGTTTGCCATTTAAAAAACAGTTAGTTATTTTTTTAAATTTTTTTTTTGAGGGGCCTAAAACAAACAAACAACAAACATAAACAAAAATTAAAATTATAATTGACAGATAGATCTGAACTTGATCTTGAGACAATTGTGTTAAAAGTTTAAAAAAAATGTATGATTTATTTTTTTTAAACTTTACTGAGCAGGACCTTTTTGGATCCCCAATCATTTTAGTGGGACTTTTGTTTTAGTGTCATTGCTCAAAAAATAATAATGAATTAAAATCTATGTTGTTATGAGTTATTGACATTTTTAAGGCTCCAATTATTATATAATCCAAAATATTCCACTTACATTTTTTATTGGGTGAAAATATCGCATATTTTGTGTTTTTTTCCATAAGAAAACAGGATTTTCTTCGACAAAAAGGGCATATAACTTAAATCTTTAACAACTTTATATTGACAGATAGACCTAATGTTGATCTAGAGATTTAAACCTTGAATAATAATACAAATAATAATACTGAATAATGACACATTTTTTATATTTTTTTGACCAAAACCCTTTGATCAAGCCTAAGTGGAGGCATCAATGTATATTTTTAAAACCTATATTTTATTGGTTTTTAAAATAAAAAATATCAAAATGGCCCCCGCTTGCTTTGATTTTTCAGTGTGTGGCCCCCAGTGGAAAAAGTTTGGACACCCCTGCTCTAAACTAAAACTGGGGAAATGTGTAGAGTGTTCTGGGCTTCAGACATGATTTTATTTCAGAATTCCTGGTTAGGCTTTGTGTATGTAGTGTGTGCCTTCCTTGGTTTACAGCTATGTTGTTATTATGCTGTTTGTTGCTTATGTATGTTATGTTGCAGCTATTTAAAATAGTTTTGTCAATTTGTTCTGGTCTGAAACAAATTGGCCCTTTGAAACATATCTTTGTCTTTGTGTGTTGTATGTAGACCACATTGCTTAGCAGAGTTCAGTGATGCAAATGCATGTCAAGTTGATTAACAGATTGTATTATTCTCCTGTGCAATAACAGTACTGAAATGAGGACTAAAAGGGCATTGAAGGGGGCCTTAAAAAAATAAATAAATACAAATACATCTATATAAGTAACTAAATAGTTACTTTTCACAGTAACACATTACTTTTTGGTGTAAGTAACTGAGTTAGTAACTGAGTTACTTTTGAAATAAAGTAACTAGTAACTGTAACTAGTTACTGGTTTTCAGTAACTAACCCAACACTGCATGTCAGTTTCCCAAAGTGATGCAATCATGCTCATTTTCACAGTACATGTTTCCCGAGTGCCGGCAGCACTCGTGCAGCCTTAGACCGAGTGCTACCCCCCCCCCCCCCCCCCCCCCACCACCCCCCTGCATCTGCCAGGTAGCGATACGAGTCCTGCGTGCCAACATCTGCATCCCCCCCACTAGCACTGGGGAATAAACATCAATAATGAATTCCTTGCAGGCTGCTCACATGCCACAGCAAATATTGTACAGTCAATTATTCCTCAGCGCCCCAGGAGGATGTTCATCTCTCGCTTCTTTTATTCAATTCAAAGAAGGCAACAATTTTCTCCTGGTATGTTTCTTTCTTTGTTGTCTTACAAGCTTTGCTCTTCTGTCGTGACACTGCTGTACTTGACGTCGTGTTAGCGGCGCTGGCGGCCCAAATCAATTTATGTCACCCGCGGCAATGTTGTCACCATTTTCAACTTGTTTTGTGGCTAAGTGACCTGCAGCTATAATTGCAAGTAAAGCCTGTAGTCCCGCGGTGTCACACTCATTTGTATTGAGGGCCACACCGCAGTTACGGCTGCTGGTTCCAGTGAATGTATAAATATAAATGCATAATCGCCTCATTATATTATTACACGGTTGCCTATGCATTTGATTTGTGTACATACAAACTGATGGATAACTTTCTTTCAAGGTGAGCAAGCAGATATCTAAGTGTTTATTTTATTTTATACAAACACATTTTGGAATAGAATTTAAGACAGAATCCAATAACATTTGTATTAGTTTTTATTCTGAATTGGTTAATAATTTTCTAAAATGTATTTAAAAAATGTGTGTGTATATATATACATATATATATATATATATATATATATATATATGTATATATATATATATATATATATATATATATATATATATATATATATATATATATATATATATATATATATATATATACAGTATATATATATATATATATATATATATATATATATATATATATATATATACAGTATATATATATATATATATATATATATATATATATATATATATATATATATATATATATATATATATATATATATATATATATATATATATATATATATATATATATATATACTTACAGTCATGGTCAAAAGTTTACATACACTTGTAAAGGACATAATGTCATGGCTGTCTTGAGTTTCCAATACTTTCTACAACTCTTATTTTTTTGTGATGTAGTGATTGGAGCACATACTTGTTGGTCACAAAAAATATTCATGAAGTTTGCTTCTTTTATGAATTTATTATGGGTCTACTGAAAATGTGAGCAAATGTGCTGGGTCAAAAGTATACATACAGTGAAGTGAAGTGAATTATATTTATATAGCGCTTTTCTCTAGTGACTCAAAGCGCTTTACATAGTGAAAACCCAATATCTAAGTTACATTTAAACCAGTGTGGGTGGCACTGGGAGCAGGTGGGTAAAGTGTCTTGCCCAAGGACACAACGGCAGTGACTAGGATGGCGGAAGCGGGGATCGAACCTGCAACCCTCAGGTTGATGGCACGGCCACTCTACCAACCGAGCTATACCGCCCACAGCAATGTTAATATTTGCTTACATGTCCCTTGGCAAGTTTCACTGCAATAAGGCGCTTTTGGTAGCCATCCACAAGCTTCTGCTTGAAATTTTGACCACTCCTCTTGACAAAATTGGTGCAGTTCAGCTAAATTTGTTGGTTTTCTGACATGGACTTGTTTCTTCAGCACATAACTTTCCTCCAGAAGGTCTTATCTTTGTCCATGTGATGTCAGATGAAACAAAAATGTAGCTGTTTGGCCACAATACCCAGCAATATGTTTGGAGGCGAAAAGGTAAGGCCTTTAGTATTACGGTGGTAGCCTGTTTTGCTGCCAATGGAACTGGTGCTTGAAAAAGGAGGATTAGCTCCAAATTCTTCAGGACAACCTAAAATCATCAGCCCGAAGGTTGGGTCTTGGGTGCAGTTGGGTGTTCCAACAGGACAATGACCCCAATACATGTCAAAAGTGGTAAAGGAATGAAGGTTTTAGAATGGCCTTCCCAAAGTCCTGACTTAAACATGTGGACAATGCTGAAGAAACAAGTCCATGTCAGAAAACCAACATATTTAGCTGAACTGCACCAATTTTGTCAAGAGGAGTGGTCAAAAATTGATGCAGAAGCTTGTGGAGGGCTACCAAAAGCTCCTTATTGCAGTGAAACTTGCCAAGGGACATGTAAGCAAATATTAACATTGCTGTATGTATACTTTTGACCCAGCACATTTGCTCACATTTTCAGTAGACCCATAATAAATTAATAAAAGAAGCAAACTTCATGAATGTTATTTGTGACCAACAAGTATGTGCTCCAATCACTCTATCACAAATATATAAGAGTTGTAGAAATGATTGGAAACTCAAGACAGCCATGACATGTTTGTTACGGCTCAGACACCTGCCGTCTGTGCGCACCTGGGGACACGCCCACGGCCGCGCA
>NC_084756.1:2116570-2146570 GCF_033978785.1 Entelurus aequoreus | reverse complement strand
CTTTTCTAATGTTAGATACTCAAAGCGCTCACAGAGAAGTGGGAACCCATCATTCATTCACACCTGGTGGTGGTAAGCTACATTTTGTAGCCACAGCTGCCCTGGGGTAGACTGACGGAAGCGAGGCTGCCAGTTTGTGCCTACGGCCCCTCCGACCACCACCTATTATTCATTCATCATTCATTCACCAGTGTGAGCGGCACCGGGGGCAAGGGTGAAGTGTCCTGCCCAAGGACACAACGGCAGCGATTTGGATGTCAAGAGGCGGGGAGCGAACTTGCAACCCTCAGGTTTCTGGCACGGCCACTCTACCCACTTACGCCATGCCGCCCCTATATATATACATACACACACACACATATATATATATACAGTATACACACATATATATATGTTTATGGATGGATACACATACATATACGTTTGTTATTAATTATTAACACACAATCGCAATGTATTGCAATTTTTATTAGTTTTCATTCTGAATTGGTTAATCATTTAAAAACATTTATAAAAAATAAAAATATAATATATATATATATTATTAACAAAAATATGTATACATTTCATGTGTGTATATATACATATATGTATATATTTCTATACATATAGATGTATATACATCTACTGTATATGTGCATATATACATATATGTTGAATGTTTTATCGAACGCAGTCTTTATTGATATCGATTACGTGTCAATCGCGATATATTTTGATATCGTCTGAACGGCCAAATCCATGTACACACATTCTTCCAGGCTTTCGCGGGCCACCTTAAAGGATGGGCCTCGGGTTTCAAACCTGTGGTCTAGTCAGTCGTCTTATACATTCCTCCTCACTGTTGAATAGATTTTTATGGCGTTTTTTTTCCCCACAATGCTCGTTTTCGATCGATTAATATTTATTTAGAAATGTATCAATTCCATCTCCATCGTTGTGGTCCCTGCGTGTGGGGTGGGTGGTTCCCGTGGCGGCCGGCTTGGGTGGGGTGGCCGGGGGCTGGCCTCGCCGCGCTCTCCGGGGGTGGGGGGTGGGCCCATGGGGGCCCGGTTGCTGGTGGGGCGGGGGCGGTCTTCCCGTCCGGTTGCGGGGGGTCTCCGGGCACCTCGGGCAGGGCGTCCCGCCTTTCTGCCCGTGTGGGGTATGGTCTCTCGCTGGCTTGGGGTCTGGCTGTCCCCTGCTTTTCTCGTGCCTTGTCCTCTGCCGGGTGCGTCTGTCTGCGGCCTGCTGCTGGCCCTTGTGGGCGGCGCGGTGGGCCAGGCTCTGGGGTTCCTGTCGCTGTCCGGCTTGGCTGCGTGGGGGCGGTGGTCCCTGGTTCCTTGGGCACCACACCTACTGTTTGTGGGTTGGGCTCTCGGGGAGGCTGGGGCCGTACTCTGGCTCCCGCACACACTGGGAGTCAAATGTATTGTACACACAAATTCACATATACTCACACACATACATACACACATACATAGGTACCTACGCTCCCAAATACATATACAAATACAGTACATATTTACACACTCAAAGTTTGTACATCCACACGCACATTCATTATACAAACATACACATACATACTGTACATATACATTCCCTGTACAAACATACATATACACATACTGTACATATACATTCACTGTACAAACACATATACACATACTGTACATATACATTCACTGTACAAACACATATACACATACTGTACATATACATTCACTGTACAAACACATATACACATACTGTACATATACATTCACTGTACAAACACATATACACATACTGTACATATACATTCACTGTACAAACACACATATACACATACTGTACATATACATTCACTGTACAAACACAGATATACACATAATGTACATATACATTCACTGTACAAACACAGATAAACACATACTGTACATATACAACTACATATGCACACATACACTCATGCACATAATCAAGTTTCATCAAACATATATTAATGTTGTTGCCCTAGGGCAGGGGTCGGCAACCCGCGGCTCCGGAGCCGCATGCGGCTCTTTGACCACTCTGATGCGGCTCAGCCGCATACTTGCCGACCCCTCCGACTTTCCCAGGAGACTTACGGATCTCAGTGCCTCTCTTAGAAATCTCTCGGGGCAAATATTCTCCAATTTTCACCCTTACATCTAAATTAAGGGTGTGCCGTGTTGGCACTGCATTTATTACCCTCTATGACCTGTTCAAACAGCGAGCCAACCTGGCCACATGATGTATGTAGCATTTACTAGGGATGTGCGTATCGATCCTGTGGTATCGATATATCGATACTCACACGCTACTCATTTGGCATCACTTTTCTGAAAAAAGTATCGATATAAACCAAAAAACGGCGTGTGGGGGGTGCAAGCATCACTTTCAGATGTTTTTGATGACTTACTTAACTTACTATGTGCTGGGACACCCCTGTACCTGGCAGAGTATAGAGCTGGCCCAGTCACGTGACAGGAGACAGCGAATGAGCGTCGTCAACGTGCAACACACACACACAGCCAGCCGACAGCGATGCAGCCAGGCCAGGAGGTCAGCACGGCCACGGATGCGGGAGCCGGAGGAATGGAAAAGCCAGAGACGCGATAATGGCAGACAAGAAACGAAGCGTGGTGTGGTGTTATTTTTCACCAGTAGACAAAGCCACGGCACGGTGCGAACTGTGTGACAAACAAGTGCCACACAGCAGCAACACCAGCAATTTATTTAAACATATGAAGACTACACATCCCTAAGGCCACAGTGCGCTGGTAAAAAGACAGGCTCACGCTGCTGTGAAAGAACCTGCAGCCCGGCAGAAGACTTTGCACGAAAGTCTGCAAAAAAGCCAAGTGTATCCAGGTAGCCTACAGACAGTTAGCGTCCGACCTTTGACAGTGTAGTGATAAAGTCTATAAATATTCCGATCACAATCTACTAATAACAGACACTTCAGGTGAAGGGGGAAATTATATCCAGTGTTGTCCAATTGTTGAGTTAAAACAGGCATTGTTTTTTTTATTTTTATTGTAATGTTTACTGAATATTTTTGTTTAAATGATTATCCTAAATTCAAATAATTTCCACACGGGAATTTACTGTTAGTTGAAAATTGCTTGAGTATTTAAAACAAGATAAGAAAGAGATAAAATTTGGAGATTCTTCATCTTTGCATTACAGTTTTATTTTTTTCCAAGAAAATCTTGAATATATGATTGAATGTGATTTTGGTTTAAATCTGTAACATGATTTCTTACATTTTGAAAACATTAGCCTATTTCATATTTCATTAATTGCTAATTATATCACAAACTTTAAAAAAATAACTGCAGCTTCTTGCGATTCGGATTTGACAGTTAATTGGAAAGCCTTAATATGTAACTATTATCATATACAATGTATAATTATTATTATATATAATATTAAATGTATTTTTCATATTAATGTTACTTAATTTTAATTGTATTATATATTGACCATAATAAATGTGGTATAAATGGTCTGTATTTGTCTTGTGATTTGTCTTAAATAATAACAATAGTAATACTATTTTTGACTGACAACAATTGCCAATAAGAAATCAATGGTATCGGTATCAATGAAAATGCAAGAAAAAGTATCGGTATTGTATCGAATCCTAAAAGCCCATCCCTAGCATTTACTTGCACACACAGGAGACAGCAAGGCATACTTGGTCAACAACCACACAGCTTACACTGACGGTAGCCGTATAAAACAACTTTAACACTGTTACGTTACAAATATGCGCCACACTGTGAACCCACACCAAAAAAGAATGACAAACACATTTCTGGAGAACATCTGCACCGTAACACAACATAAACACAACAGAACAAATACCCAGAATCCCATGCAGCCCTAACTCTTCCGGTCTACATTATACACCCGCTACCACCAAACCCCCCCACACATCAACCCCCCTCCCCGCTCCCCTCCGTGCGTCGGTTGAGGTGGGCGGGGTTTGGTGGTAGGGAGGGGGGTTGATATGTGGGGGGGTTTGGTGGTAGCGGGGTGTATAGTGGAGACCGGGAGAGTTAGGGCTGCATGGGATTCTGGGTATTCGTCCTGTTGTGTTTATGTTGTGTTACAGTGCGGATGTTCCCCAGAAATGTGTTTGTCATTCTTTTTTGGTGTGGGTTCACAGTGTGGCGCATATTTGTAACGTAACAGTGTTAAAGTTGTTTTATACGTCCACGGTCAGTGTAAGCTGTGTGGCTGTTGACCAAGTATGCCTTGCTGTCACCTTCGTGTGTAAGCAGAAGCTATATTCAACATGTAACGGGGTAGGTACGTTGTTTGAGCATGCTGTAGAGGGCGTTAAAGGCAGTGCCAACACGCCCTAAATTTCGGGTGTCTCCCGGAAAAATTTAGGGGAGTTGGCAAGTATGACACTGTCAAGCGCCATTCATGTAAAACTCGCGGGCCGCACTAACATTAAATTGTCATATTAAAGTGCGGGCCGGGGCGCGTGTCTGAGACCCCTTGTATTAACACAGCACAAAGCAAAAAAAAGCTTTGAATGCAGTGTTATTTCATTTTAAATTTCAAAACAGTTTTGTGGCTCCCATTGTTTTCTTTAATTTGTGAAACTCGTCAAAATGGTTCTTTGAGTGGTAAAGGTTGCCGACCCCTGCCCTAGGGTAAACTGGGTATAACACATGGCACTCTGACAAAGCTCAACCTATTGTTACTATAACAATCTACAAGGTTAATGTAGGTTGCCTCTCTTTCTACCCTTCCATTTTTCTGCATTCTTTCGTATCTGAAGTTATCATTACGTATATGTATTGTTGCATTTGAACAACTGTATTGTTGATAATAAAGGTAAAGTATTGGTATTGTTCATTATCAATAGCGCTATTTGTATTGGTATTTGTATTGCTCCATTTTTAGTGTAATAATGCTCATTGTCATTTCTGTATTATTTTTTATTTTCGCTAACTGCTTATTTGCTATTACTTTTACCATCATATTTGTACATGTCGTATTTGCTGATGTTGCTCTGTTGTTGTTGTTGTTGTTGTGTTTGCTGTTGTTGTTTTTGTCTCTCTGTCTAATCCCCCTCTTGTCCCCACAATTCCCCCCTCTGTCTTCCTTTTTCTCTCTTTCTATCCCCTCCTGCTCCGGCCCGGCTGCACCAAATGATAATATAAATACATTTAATGAAGTCAAATACAAATAAGGCAACAAGAGAAGTATCCTACACTTCTCTTTTGTAAAGTCAATCTGAACAGCCGACATGGGCATCTACATCTACTATATGATTTGCCTGAGAAGCTGGACAGGACATTAAAAAAAAAAGAAATGTATCAATAACATCGTTACATTTCCTGTTGGTCTCACTTCATCTCGCCTTCCAATGATATTGCGCATTAAAGGCCTACTGAAATGAAATGTTTTATTTAAACGGGGATAGCAGATCCATTCTATGTGTCATACTTAAACATTTCGCGATATTGCCATATTTTTGCTGAAAGGATTTAGTAGAGAACAACGACGATAAAGTTCGCAACTTTTGGTCGCTGATAAAAAAAAGCCTTGCCCCTACCGGAAGTAGCGTGACGTCACAAGCTGGAGTGCTGCTCACATTTCCCCATTGTTTACACCAGCAGCGAGAGAGATTTGGACCGAGAAAGCGACGATTACCCCATTAATTTGAGCGAGGATGAAAGATTAGTGGATGAGGAACGTTAGAGTGAAGGACTAGAGTGCAGTGCAGGGTGTATCTTTTTTCGCTCTGACCGTAACTTAGGTACAAGCTGGCTCATTGGATTCCACACTTTCTCCTTTTTCTATTGTGGATCACGGATTTGTATTTTAAACCACCTCGGATACTATATCCTCTTGAAAATGAGAGTCGAGAACTGTGTTTGTGGACATTCACAGTGACTTTTATCCCCACGACAATACATCGGCGAAACACTTTAGCTACGGAGCTAACGTGATAGCATCGGGCTCAAATGCAGATAGACACAAAATAAATAAACCCCTGACTGGAAGGATAGACAGAAATATAACAATACTATTAAACCATGGGCATGTAATTACACGGTTAATGCTTTCCAGCTTGGCGAAGATTAACAATGCTGTTGCTAATGACGCCATTGAAGCTAACTTAGCAACCGGACCTCACAGAGCTATGATAAAAATATTAGCGCTCCACCTACGCCAGCCAGCCCTCATCTGCTCATCAACACCCGGGATCACCTGTGTTCCAGCGATCGACGGAAGGACAAGGACTTCACCCGATCATCCGTGCGGTCGGCGGCTAGCGTCGGCTAGCGTCGGCTAGCGTCGGCTAGCGCGTCTGCTATCCAAGTCAAAGTCCTCCTGGTTGTGTTGCTACAGCCAGCCGCTAATACACCGATCCCACCTACAACTTTCTTTTTTGCAGTCTTCATTGTTCATTAAACAAATTGCAAAAGATTCACCAACACAGATGTCCAGAATACTGTGGAATTTTGAGATGAAAACAGAGCTTTTTTGTATTGGATTCAATGGTGTACCAATACTTCCGTTTTACTAGCGACGTCACGCGCATACGTCATCTTACATAGACGTTTTCAACCGGAAGTTTAGCAGGAAATTTAAAATTGCACTTTATAAGTTAACCCGGCCGTATTGGCATGTGTTGCAATGTTAAGATTTCATCATTGATATATAAACTATCAGACTGCGTGGTCGGTAGTAGTGGCTTTCAGTAGGCCTTTAAGGCTGGAATATATTTTGGATTTATAGTTCTTCCACTTGTAATTCTCTTCCAAAACACTAAGGGGCAAAAATCTGCAGAAGGAGCGACTGCAGATATCGTTGACTCGATAGCTGTTTGATTGATTGATTGAGACTTTTATTAGTAGGTTGCACAGTGAAGTACATATTCCGTACAATTGACCACTAAATGGTAACACCCGAATAAGTTTTTCAACTTGTTTAAGTCGGGGTCCACTTAAATTGATTCATGATACAGATATATACTATCATATATACTATCATCATAATACAGTCATCACACAAGATAATCACATTGAATTATTTACATTATTTACAATCAGGAGTGTGGAGGGGGGGTGGGGTGGGGGGGGGGGTAGTGGACATAGAGAGAGAGAGAGAGAGAGATCAGAAGGCATAAGAAAAAGTAAAGATAGACAGCCACAACATGGACATCTTTGTCTACACTGAAACTAGTCATTCAGAATCATCACTTCACTTTTAATGAATGTTTTATTTTACTTATAAAATATTTGTAATGCTATTCGGCCGTTTGAGACATGGGACAAGAGAGAGCTACCGTGTACGTAAAACTGGTAAATACCTGTTTTAAGTTACTGACATATTGGTGTTAATGTGTCAATCATGTAATCATGTTCAGAGCTCAAATGTCTGTAAATAATGGAATGGAACCTGTTAGCACACAGGTGTCAAACTCAAGGCCCATGACATCATTTTATCTGGCCCACAAACACCTGGAAATGATATGTGTCAATAAAATACTCAATAATTTCTCACTAAATGTAATAGATTTTTTTCATTTTGGCAGAAAATTGACAGACCTTACCTTCCCGGTAAGGTCTATTCAGGTGTGCTGGAGAGGAGGCTACGCCGGATAGTCGAACCTCAGATTCAGGAGGAACAGTGTGGTTTTTGTCCTGGTCGTGGAACTGTGGACCAGCTCTATACTCTCGGCAGGGTCCTTGAGGGTGCATGGGAGTTTGCCCAACCAGTCTACATGTGCTTTGTGGACTTGGAGAAAGCATTCGACGTGTACCCCGGGGGAAGTTCTGTGGGGAGTGCTCAGAGAGTATGGGGTATCGGACTGTCTGATTGTGGCGGTCCGCTCCCTGTACGATCATTGCCGGCAGTAAATCGGACACGTTTCTAGTGAGGGTTGGACTCCGCCAAGGCTGCCCTTTGTCACCCATTCTGTTCATAACTTTTATGGACAGAATTTCTAGGCGTTGAGGGGATCCAGTTTGGTGGCTGCAGGATTAGGTCTCTGCTTTTTGCAGATGATGTGGTCCTGATGGCTTCATCTGGCCAGGATCTTCAGCTCTCGCTGGATCGGTTCTCAGCCGAGTGTGAAGCGACTGGGATGAGAATCAGCACCTCCAAGTCCGAGTCCATGGTTCTCGCCCGGAACAGAGTGGAGTGCAATCTCCGGGTTGGAGAGGAGATCTTGCCCCAAGTGGAGGAGTTCAAGTCTTGTTCACGAGTGAGGGAAGAGTGGACCGTGAGATCGACAGGCGGATCGGTGCGGCGTCTTCAGTAATGCGGACGTTGTATCGATCCGTTGTGGTGAAGAAGGAGCTGAGACGGAAGGAAAAGCTCTCAATTTACCGGTCGATCTACGTTCCCATCCTCACCTATGGTCATGAGCTTTGGGTTATGACCGAAAGGACAAGATCACGGGTACAAGCGGCCGAAATGAACTTCCTCCGCCGGGTGGCGGGGCTCTCCTTTAGAGATAGGGTGAGAAGCTCTGTCATCCGGGAGGAGCTCAAAGTAAAGCTGCTGCTCCTCCGCATGGAGAGGAGCCAGATGAGGTGGTTCTGGCATCTGGTCAAGATGCCACCTGAACGCCTCCCTAGGGAGGTGTTTCGGGGACGTCCGACCGATAGAAGGCCACGGGGAAGACCCAGGACATGTTGGGAAGACTATGTCTCCCGGCTGGCCTGGGAACGCCTCGAGAGCCCCCGGGAGGAGCTGGACGAAGTGGCTGGGGAGAGGGAAGTCTGGGCTTCCCTGCTTAGGCTGCTGCCCCCGCGACCCGACCTCGGATAAGCGGAAGACGATGGATGGATGGATGGATGACAGAAAAAATATACTGTATATACTGCTTGAAATTGCATGCCTTTTAAAACTTTAAACTTTCCATTATTGCAACAAACATGACAATATATCATCATACTTTCCAAACATATTTTTGTCTAAATAAAAATAAACACTTAAATACTTGCTTGACTTATGATTTTACAGCAAACTACCCATCAAATTAATAAACATGACAATCAATTTGACGGTGTTCTTTACAGCATATTTAAAACAATTTTAAATTCTGTTGACTGAGCTGCCATATTCTTACTGTAAAATCTTTTTTTAACAGTGTATTACTGTAAATGGAAAACAATACCTTTGTTTTTACGGTAGAAAAACTGGCAGCTAAGTTGCCAGAATAAAAAAGGAACTTGCATTGTTTTTTCCATTCACAATATAATGTTGTAAAAATCAATGTCAATTTAACAGTAACATTCTGGCAACTAACCTGCCAGACTTGTCCGTAAAAAACAAAAAACAAAACAGAGGTACTGTTTTATATTTACCGTAAAATGTTGTAAGAAAAAAAACCAAAAAACACTATTTTACAGTCAAATTTGTTGAATATAAAGTTTTCACGTTAGAATCGACAGTCTACTTAAAAAAAAAAAAAAAAAAAAAAAAAAATATCCATCTTCTTCCACTTATCCGAGGTCAGGTCGCGGGGGCAGCAGCCTAAGCAGGGAAGCCCAGACTTCCCTCCCCCCAGCCACTTCGTTCAGCTCCTCCCGGGGGATCCCGAGGCCTTCCCAGGCCAGCTGAGAGAGATAGTCTTCCCAACGTGTCCTGGGTCTTCCCCGTGGCCACCTACCTGTCGGACGTGCCCTAAACACCTCCCTAGGGAGGCGTTCGGGTGGCATCCTGACCAGATGTCCGAACCACCTCATCTAGCTCCTCTCCATGTGGAGGAGCAGCGGCTTTACTTTGAACTTTTACTCCATCCGGCGGAGGAAACTCATTTTGGCCGCTTGTACCTGTGATCTTGTCCTTTCGGTCATAACCCAAAGCTCATGACCATAGGTGAGGATGGGAACGTAGATCGACTGGTAATATATATACGTATATATATATATATATATATATATATATATATATATATATATATATATATATATATATATATATATATATATATATATATATATATATATATATATATATGTATGTATATATATATATACATATATATATATACTTAAAAGCCTACTGAAACCCACTACTACCGACCACGCAGTCTGATAGTTTATATATCAATGATGAAATCTTAACATTATAACACATGCCAATACGGCCGGGTTAACTTATAAAGTGACATTTTAAATTTGCCGCTAAACTTCCGGTTCGAAACGCCTCTGAGGATGACGTATGCGCGTGACGTAGCCCGGGGAACACGGGTATGCCTTCCACATTGAAGCCAATACGAAAAAGCTCTGTTTTCATTTCATAATTCCACAGTATTCTGGACATCTGTGTTCGTGAATCTGTTGCAATCATGTTCATTGCATTATGGAGAAAGAAGCTGAGCAAGCAAAGAAGAAAGTTGTCGGTGCGAAATGGACGTATTTTTCGAACGTAGTCAGCAACAACAGTACACAGCCGGCGCTTCTTTGTTTACATTCCCGAAAGATGCAGTCAAGATGGAAGAACTCGGATAACAGAGACTCTAACCAGGAGGACTTTTGACTTCGATACACAGACGCCTGTAGAGAACTGGGACAACACAGACTCTTACCAGGATTACTTTGATTTGGATGACAAAGACGCAGACGTGCTACTGTGAGTATGCAGCTTTGGCTTCTAAACATTTGATCGCTTGACCGTATGTGCGCAACTTTTTTTTTGCGTATGTACGTAACTTTTTTAAAATATATAAGCTTTATGAACCTTGGGTTAGGTGAACGGTCTTTTGGGCTGAGTGATTGTGTGTGTTGATCAGGTGTTTGAATTGTATTGGCGTGTTCTATGGAGCTAGGAGCTAGCATAGGAGCTAGGAGTTAGCATAACAAAGACGTAGGTGTTTTTATGCAGGATTAATTTGTGTCATATTAAATATAAGCCTGGTTGTGTTGTGGCTAATAGAGTAAATATATGTCTTGTGTTTATTTACTGTTGTAGTCATTCCCAGCTGAATATCAGGTACCGTGAGTATGCAGCCTTGGCTGCTAAACATTTGATAGCTTGACCGTACGTGCGCGTCACGTACGTAACTTTTTAAAAATATATGAGCTTTATGAACCTTGGGTTAGGTGAACGGTCTTTTGGGCTGAGTGATTGTGTGTGTTGATCAGGTGTTTGAATTGTATTGGCGTGTTCTATGGAGCTAGGAGCTAGCATAGGAGCTAGCATAACAAACACGCAGGTGTTTTTATGCAGGATTAATTTGTGGCATATTAAATATAAGCCTGGTTGTGTTGTGGCTAATAGAGTATATACATGTATTGTGTTTATTTACTGTTGTAGTCATTCCCAGCTGAATATCAGGTACCGTGAGTATGCAGCCTTGGCTGCTAAACATTTGATAGCTTGACCGTATGTGCGCGTCACGTACGTAACTTTTTAAAAATATATAAGCTTTATGAACCTTGGGTTAGGTGAACGGTCTTTTGGGCTGAGTGATTGTGTGTGTTGATCAGGTGTTTGAATTGTATTGGCGTGTTCTATGGAGCTAGGAGCTAGCAGAGGAGCTAGGAGCTAGCATAACAAACACGTAGGTGTTTTTATGCAGGATTAATTTGTGGCATATTAAATATAAGCCTGGTTGTGTTGTGGCTAATAGAGTATATATATGTCTTGTGTTTATTTACTGTTGTAGTCATTCCCAGCTGAATATCAGGTCACCCCCGGCTCTCACAGCATCTTCCCTATCTGAATAGCTTCAACTCCCCACTAGTCCTTCACTTGCACTTTACTCATCCACAAATCTTTCATCCTCGCTCAAATTAATGGGGAAATTGTCGCTTTCTCGGTCCGAATCTCTCTCACTTCATGCGGCCATCATTGTAAACAATAGGGAACTTTGCATATATGTTCAAGTGACTACGTCACGCTACTTCCGGTAGGGGCAAGCCTTTTTTTTATCAGATACCAAAAGTTGCAATCTTTATCGTCGTTGTTCTATACTAAATCCTTTCAGCAAAAATATGGCAATATCGCGAAATGATCAAGTATGACACATAGAATAGATCTGCTATCCCCGTTTAAATAAAAAAAATTCATTTCAGTAGGCCTTTAATAATGAAATCTAGAGGCAAATTCATACATTATTCGCTGTTACAAGCGGCCCTCTGATGGCAGCCATAACTGCCATGTGGCCCACAATGAAAACCAGTTTGACATCCCTCTGTTAGCACAAGATTGGCAATAAAAGTTAAAAAGAGCGTTGTACTTTGTGACTTCTTCTGGACGCAAGGACGTCACAATAAGCTGAAAAACACACATTATAAATACATTAGTAATTATTTTCAGCGCTCACCGAGATACTTAGTACACAATATCAGTTTTCATGCAAATGTTTAATCACTGTTGTTTTTTTTTTCATACAATAATTTGTGCGTTTCAAACACAAACAAAGTCTGCTTGCCTTTGTTCAGGAAAAAACTGACCAATCACAGCTCTGCGTTCTGACACAAGAAGCGCTACAATTGCTCTGAAAATGGCCATGGAGCAGAAGTCTCCAAAGAAGCCATGGACAATACTTGCAAAGAAACCAGGCAGACATGAGTACCATCAGCTGTTCATTTTAATGTATAACAACAGTAAAAAGTGAATCTTTTGCTTGCAAAATAGGAGTGTTTTCTATGTACAATATTTATACAATTATAGTTTAAAAAACACGTCTGACAGTTTATTGCACAACACATTTATAACTTACCAAAGCACACGTAAAACAGATGGGTCCTTTTGTCCTAGCGCAACATTTAAACAGGAAATGTACAACTTTTTTCTTTTTCATTTCGTTTTGCTCTTCCCAACATGAATGAATGGAGGAAAACAAAAAGCGCACAAAGAGACAACTGTCATGGGCACCGTTTACACTGCACACCAAAATCGGATTTTTTCGCCCTCAAGTTACACAGATCGGATTTTTTTTTTGACAGTCTAAATCGGGGGTCTTTTGGCTCTTTAGCTCCCTGGAGCTTTTTCAAAAATGGAAAAAGAAGAGGGGAAAAATATTAGTTTTAATAATGTTTGTGTAGGAGGACAAACATGACACAAACCTTCCTAATTGTTAGAACTAACACTGTTTAATATGTTTGTGTTTATGCTTCACTGATGAGAGTATGTGGCCAGCGCCGTTTTGTCCTACTAATTTTGGCGGTCCTTGAACTCGCCGTAGTTGGTTTACGTGTGTACAACTTTCTCCGACGCTGCCACACATGTTTTATGCCACTCCTGCTTTGTCTCATTTTGTTCACCAAACGTTTTATACTGTGCGTAAATGCACAAAGGTGAGCTTTGTTGATGTTATTGACTTGTGTGGAGTGCTAATAATCCATGCTCACATGCAACTTTGTAGGTATATTTGAGTTCATTTAGTTTCCATTACTTATGTATTCTGTGTATTTAATTTATATTTGCATGTCTCATGTATGTAATATTGGCTGCATTTCCGATTGTTCCAGACTACAGCAAACGTTACCATGTTGTTCCAGACCACAGCAAATGTTACTCAGCTTGCAAAGATTGTAATAAAACCATTAGAAAAAGACAACCTGTCCTTTCCTTTAACTTGGACACACTCATCTATACCCTTGGCAGTTTTAAGCCAGTAATTTCCAGGAGTTCTCACCCTCTGAGACACTTACTTAATGTGTTGTCTTCATTATAACATTTACATAAGGCGTTTAAAGATCAGTTTTTTTGTATTTTTGGTCCAATATGACTTCTTTCAACTGTTGGGTTGCCGACCCCTGGTCTAAACGCTCCAAAGTGCTTCAAATCTGATCTTTTGGCATCAGATTCAGTCTTAGTCCAATTGGAATCTGATCTTTTCAAATGTGACTTTGGTGTAAACATAATGCGACCTGGATGTGACTTTTTCGTCATCTTAGGGCGAGCGACGTCACTCGTGTAGGCGCCGGGAACGAAAGTAGATACTTCATCGCAAGGGTAGTGTTACAAAAAGAAAATTTGCCAATTCATAGACAATAAATCCCAAAATAGATTACTCAAGTAGAAATATCAAAAATAGGGACAATATATCTTACATATCCAATTCTTCCCAAAATTAAAGAAACACTGTTAGAATAATTATGTATAAGTTATCACACAACTCTTATGCTTAAAGGCCGTTGCTATAGTTATTATCAATTGTGCTCAAGTTGTACTTTTCTATCATGCAAAGGCACACAACTTGTAACCTTCCATTGCGAGTTGTCTCGCAGCAGCAGTTTGTTTCCAGACCTTGCCTGCTGACAGCCAAGGACGGACTTTGAGTACCTCAACGCAGACAAAACAGAGACGGGGGCGAAATCACGAGTGTCGGCACATTTCCATTCTGAATAATCGCGTATTGTGTCTACTGGGGCTGCTTGCATACCCCTCCCTTCAGAAGCAGCCTCAGTGATGTTAACTAGGGAACTTCCTGAATAAATAGAGGAGCGTGGGGACTGTACCTTAGAGCGTGGGGTGAAACTGTAACTGAGTGTGCAACCCCAAACGTTTCTCCTCATGAGAAAAATTCCACTCTGTCTCTGCTTGATTCCTTGCTTCTTGTCTCTTTTAATAGATAGTTTGGTGTTTGAACCTGACAAACACAAATTAAAATCTTTGATGGAACATAGCCTACAGATGATTTTGTGAAAAATCATAGTGGTTGACGGCTGTTATATCTGTGGAGGATGTGAATTATTTGTCAGTGGAATGTGATATTGTGCTTTTGTTTTGGGAGGAGATAAGACATTGGCTGAGAGACAAAGATGTGGAGATCAAATTTGGCATATTTATGAAAGACAGCGAGATGGTTATCAAGTTGATTATATTGCAGGCTACATGTTTAATACAAAAAAGTCAATATTTTAGAGTGAAACTCAAATTTCCCATTGAATTATTGACTTCAAATTAATTATAAAATCTTGGAAAATTATAAAAAAAATCCTCAAATTGTTATTTCTATCCGAAAAATGTATTTAGTTTTATTCATTATTTTTTTTCATGTATACAGATTGTATTTTAATCTCATGAGTATCGTCTCTTATATTTACTTTGACTTTGACAGTTTTTGTTTGTATGAGAATTGTTTATTTTGATTCATTATGCTGATTGCTGGGCCTGATCCGGAACATTGGAGCTATGTTGAATGGAATATTGGAAGGGCCTCAGTGTGTTTGTTCATTGTTCAATTAAAAAAGAAAAAAAAATCACAAAATCCGGTTTTGGTGAGCAAAGTCTATTTTTGACCACCACATTTTCGTTGCATGACTGGTCAATAGTGTCAGAATAATTGTATCTAAGTTATCACAAAACTTTGTGTTTCAATGAGTTCCCGGCGAGCAGACAAAAGCTGTCTTTGATCTTACCAATCAAAAGGCTTGTAAAACTCCACTGTGTAGGATGGGAAGCGACATGAAGGTGTCGGTTTCTTTGATGTATTGTAATCCACAGGGAGATTTTGTCTTGACCTGAGATCTACAAAGCGGAGAGGAAGCAGGACCTGCCCTTCAGGCACCTTTTCTTTTAAATGTTTTGAAACCAAAGGCGACGGCTGTTTACGACCCCCCTTCCTTTAGAAACAGCTGTTGCCATGTAATCAGGGAAAGTCCAAATAAAAGAGGCGTACAATCTTTCGTCAGAGCGTGGTGGGACACTGTGCAAGGGTACAGGTCTACGCGTTTCTCCTCATTGAGCCAAATTTAATTCTGTCTCTGTTTAATTCCTTGCTTCTTTGTCTGTTTAATAGATGTCATCAGTGTTTGAACCTGACAAAAAGTAACTTGACTCTCGTCAGATCCTTGTAGTTCGCTGAGCTCCACACAATGATCTGGGAGTTCTCAATAGGAGATGTATTTCAGAAGGTGGTGTCTTGTAAAAAAATAATTGTATGCGATTAGATAAACCACTTTTCCGTTATCTTGAATGACGTGCTACTTCAACCACTCACATGGAAATCAACCCGTGACGCTGATGAGAGCGACGCTGGGAAAATCCAAACCCGGTCAGAAGAAGAGCCAAAACATCCTTGCCACCAATAAATGCCTTCGTAACCGTTCTCTGTTCATCTTTTAAATAAAATAACTAGTTACTTGTTAAATGTGTGTTGTAGATATATGTGTATATATATATATATATATATATATATATATATATATATATATATATATATATATATATATATATATATATATATATATATATATATATATATATATATATATATATATGTATTTATATGACATAACATTTTTATATACTGTTATTATTATTATTATTATTATTAAACGTACAGTAAGTAATAAGAGGGGTGGGAGTACATAAGTTTTTACTTCTTCTCACTCCTTTTCGGATATGTTTACATTGTTTATTTTCATTTCTTGTTTCTTTTGCTTTTTATTATTACTATTATTATTATTGTTTTTGTTCTTCATTTTTGAATGGCTTTGTTGTTGTTTTTTTCAAAATTTGTTGTTTTTGTTTTGTCTACATATTCGAAATAAACATGAATGAAATGAAAATGAAATGAAAATGAATATTCGATAGATTCGACAAAACAGTTGCAATAGCAAAATCAAACAGTCGCTTTGGCGTCACATCTATGAGATCCCGCTTGGCGATCCTGATTGGTTCATTATTTTTTGCTATCTTGAAGGAGTTTGCAATGCCTTCGGGCCCAGACCCTTGTGTGGAGCTCAGCGAACTACAAGGGTCTGGCGAGAGTCAGGTTTGGTCAATAGTGCACAAATAATAGACTATATGTAATATATGAATATATTTTTTTTTACTCAGAAGAAATAGTGAGTGTTGAAAGACCTGAATTTAACTATTAAATTAACCTAAAATAGGACTTATTTGATCTTTGTGGAAAATATTGGACACAATCATGTCTTGTCAAGCTTATGAGATGCGATGCAAGTTCTTTTTTTAAATGTTTTTATTTATTTTTTATAAATGGTGGTGATGATAATGTCAATGGAGGTTTTGTAATCACTACTATGTTGGAATTCTTATTAATATTAATACTGTTGTTGATATTATTCATTTTTGTTTGACTTCTTTTGGATTGTTTTGTGTCATGTTTGTGTGTCCTCTCAATTGCTCTGTTGATTGCTATTCTGAATGTTGCTGTGTGGAGGGGGGCGTGGTCTGCGGGCCGCAGTGTAAGGACCGGCCTCGAAGCCAGCGGCAGGTGAGTGGATTGCCCAGCTGGGGCTAGTTATCTAATCACCTGTCACCCTTATTAGCAGCAGCCGGGCCGAGACACGTGTGTGGAGTTGGTGCTGGTGAGCGGACACAGACGCTGGTCATTGCGAGAGAGAGAGAAGGCCAGAAAGTCGACACGCCAAAAAGACTGAAAAGTCACGGCGCAGAGACTGTCGTGTGTGCGCTCACAATAAAAGACATTGTTGAACCCTGAATACCGGGCTTTCGTGCAAGTGTGTGGTGATCCGAAGAACTCACTAGAGGGCAACCTCCACATGCTGGGTTTGGTTTTGGAATTGGAATACTATTGTATTAATGTGTATTATTTTGTTGGACTGATTCATTAAACAAAACAAAACAACAACAAAAAAACAAAATTTTTTAAAGTAGAGTAATAAAATAAAAAAATAAAAAAAACGGATTTAACGCCGTAGCGCATTTGCGAGTTGAAAAATAAAGCTAACATAGAGCCTCTACTTAACAGCCATAAAACAATTACAACCCTCCCAAATATATTACACTATATACATCCATTCATACATTACATTACTTTCATTTTTTTCATGTAAAAAAAACACTTATTTTTAAGGTGTGGCGACTTTTGTTTTATTTTGTAGTAGTAGCGACTTCCTCCCTATCAACTTCCTTTTGTTTTCACTTGATCGAACTGCGCATGCGTTTACGCTGGAGTCTGATAAACAACACATTTTACATGCAGTGTAAATAAACAGTCGGTTGGAAAACAATTAAATAAATTTTAAAAAAGTCCGATTTGGGCCTCTTTGGCCTGCAGTGTAAACGCCGTCTTTGTCACAGAAACACGTAGAAACACTCCCCTGGAGGTGTGATATGGCAATCTTCTAAATACAGCAGCAGAGAGACCACCAGCAGTCCGGCACTAATACAACAATGACACAATTAAAGATGGCGGTGAGGCGCGTCTAATTTACACGGACACCCGCTAATGATGCGAATGCTTTCCAGGTCCAGCGGGAGTTCGCTGCACTGCAGACGTCTCCCGGACTAGAAGTTCCCAAACATCCTCGTCCAGCGGCCACGGAGCTAATCTATCCAGATGACTTCACGGGAGCAGCAGGTGTTCTCGTCGTGCACGGGAGGTGACTTATCAAACCCACGGTTAGGATTTTGGCATCTTTCATTCTTGGAATGGCAGAATTGGCGCTCTATAGATCTTTTTTTTCCCAAGAAGTAGCACCTCAGAAAACGCCAACATTAGAGTACAGTAACGCAGTAGGCCCAAGTGTTCATTAAAATCAAGGCAGAGGTTACCATATTTCCAGTATATAAGCCACACCTACTAAATCTTTAAGGAAGACAAATATATTTTCCATATATAAGCCGCATCGGACTATAAGCCGCAGATATATACGTTGTGAAGTGAGTTATTTGTGCAGTAAGATTTTGTAATTTTTCCAAACGGGCAGTAAAACGGCTGACCAAACAAAACATGGACCCACTAGCTGCGCAAGTTAGCTCTCCAATCAGCTAAACAGACTTCATAACTCCACGGTGACAATTTGGTGAATTTACTGAGGAATTTGTGAAACTGAAACACATCGTAAGTTAATAATACCAACACAGACACTTGTAAACATGTTAGCATATTAGCTAATGCTAACGACGCTAGCGTCATTACATTACGATAGCACGTACAAATACATGCCTACAGACGTCACACATGGGACAGTTTAGTAAGTAAGAATTGTTTTAGTTATATTGTAAAACTTACAAACGTCGCTTGGAGTGATGAATGAAGGATCCATACGAGTAAACACGCTATGGATGGCTAGAAGACGAAACTTGTGGTTGAAAACGCTAAACAGAAGAGCACCACTTCCTTCTCTGCACACACGGCTGCGTTACGGACACGTTTGTTTCGCATTTCAGTCGAACCGACAATGAGACAAAACAGAAGTCATGGTCATGGACCCACTAGCTGCGCAAGCTAACTCTCTAATCAGCTAAACAGACTCAATAACTCCACGGTGACGTTTTAGTGAATTTACTGAGGAATTTGTGAAACTGAAAGAATACAAAAAGAATGTTGACGTAAGTTAATAATACTAACACGGACACTACTAAATGTGTTAGCATATTAGCAAATGCTAACGACGCTAGTGTCATTACATGACTATAGCACGTAAAAATATGCACGAAAACAATCCTACAAACATCACACATGGAACGGTTTAGTAAGTAAGAATTGTTTTAGTTATATTGTAAAACTTACAAACGTTCCTTCGTGGGATGAATGAAGAATCCATACGAGTAGTAACGCTATGGACGGCTAGAAGACGAAACTTGCGGTTGAAAACGCTAAACATAAGAGCATCACTTCCTTCTCTGCACACACGGCTGTATTACGGACCCGTTTGTTTCGCATTTCAGTCGAACGGATTCTAAGACAAAACAAAAGTCATGGTCATGGACCCACTAGCTGCGCAAGCTAGCTCAACAATCAGCTAAATGGACTCAATAACTCCACTGTGATATTTTGGTGAATCTACTGAGGAATTTGTGAAACTGAAACAAAACAAAAAGAATGTCGACGTAAGTTAATAATACTAACAGACACTACTTAACGTGTTAGCATATTAGCTAATGCTAACGACGCTAGCGTCATTACATTGCGATAGCACGTACAAATATGCACAAAAACACGCAAACAAGACATCACACATGGGACGTTTTAGTAAGTAAAAGTTGTTTTAGTTATATTGTAAAACTTACAATCCTCGCTTGGAGTGATGAATGAAGGATCCACACAAGTAGTAACGCTATGGATGGCTAGAAGTAGAAACTTGCGGTTGAAAGCGCTAAACGAAAAGACCTGCAGTGAGCGAACTGGCCTAAAAGATGGCGCCGTGGCACAAACAATAACACACCTTTTCAGTGTCTTTGCTTTTGTTTGTTTTTTGAAAACCATTCACATTAAGGCCGTCAGCGAAGAAAAAACACAAAAAAACCTTGAAAAAGAGGAGCGGCTTATAGTCCGGAGTTTACGGTATATTTTTGGCCACTGTGACATTACGCAGTTTGAACAGTCACACTGTGTTTAAAGTATTTCATTCAGTGATTCTTTGGCGTAGCACTAGATGTACCACAGTTAGAGAATCACTGCTGTGTACAATGTTGTACTTCAGAGCCAACAAGACCAAAGGGAAGGATGATGAAGAAGACTAAGGCTGCTGTTCACACTTTGCTTCTCCTGTCTGGACCAAAACAGAAAACGATACAAGGTGTGTCCGGTCTTGGTTAATCACACTGACAAAAAAATCGAATTCAAAATACATACAAACAGTGGTACCTCAACTTAAAGAGTGTTTTCAGCTGTCTCTCGGCTAATCGCGAAGCTTTAAGCTACGAACGGAGTTAGTTGCCGTAGCAACCGAACCCCGTATGTTCCGCCTCAAATGTCCGCTCTCACTCGCTATTTTTTAACTCATGGCGAGAGATCGACATAGCTTTGTTTTGGCAGTGCTGAGAAGAAGTGGATGATATTCACAGAATTAAAGAAATAAATCATCAAAAACACGACAGAGCGTGAAGCAGTTGGGAGCATTTATCCATGAAAATATGGGAAAGCTGCTGATAGCGTGTTTGACGGAGATCGTAGAAGTCTACTCTCCAAAGTACATTATTATTACAATACTCCATAAAACTACTGTAGTCTGTACTGTACTACATTTTATTGTAATATTTCCTGTCTAAAAGTTAGTATTTCTTTTTAAAAAGCACGCCACGTGTTAAAATGGCGCCGTTCACTCAAGTGTTTTGAGTTAAGAGCTCCTAAGTTGGGGTACCACGGTGCACCGCTTCCTTCTTTGCACCCGCGGCTGTTTTTACGGACCCGTTTGTTTGGCCGGGCAACAACCGGAGCAAACATGAAACGTGTTGAGAGCATCCTCAGTTAGCACATTGGATCAAACACACAACAGTTTAGCATGGACATGCTACGTGCTAAACGCTTAAAGGGGAACTGCACTTTTTTGGGGGGGAATTTCAGTATGAGAGACAAGAACACACGTCTTTTTTCGGGGGGGAGGGGCTTTAAAGATGATACACACTTGAACGATGCGGCTTAAAGGAAGTCATCGTTGTAGCCTTCAAAGTCTCTAAAACCACTTAAAAACCCTCCATCAACTTTTTATATACAGTATATAAATAATGTAGTAACAGACACTTTCATAACAATATGTAATATGTACAATATACACATTGCAAGTATATATATATAATGTAGTAACAGACACCTTCATAACAATATGTAATATGTACAATATACACACTGCAAGTATATATAATGTAGTAACAGACACCTTCATAACAATATGTAATATGTACAATATACACACTGCAAGTATATATGTAATGTAGCAACAGACACCCTCATAACAATATGTAATATGTACAACATACACTGCAAGTATATATTTAATGTAGTAACAGACACCTTCATAACAATATGTAATATGTACAATATACACACTGCAAGTATATATGTAATGTAGTGACAGACACCTTCATAACAATATGTAATATGTACAATATACACACTGCAAGTATATATGTAATGTAGTAACAGACACCTTCATAACAATATGTACAATATACACTGCAAGTATATATTTAATGTAGTAACAGACACCTTCATAACAATATGTAATATGTACAATATACACACTGCAAGTATATATGTAATGTAGCAACGGACACCTTCATAACAATATGTAATATGTACAATATACACACTGCAAGTATATATGTAATGCAGCGACAGACACCTTCATAACAATATGTAATATGTACAATATACACACTGCAAGTATATATTTAATGTAGTAACAGACACCTTCATAACAATATGTAATATGTACAATATACACACTGCAAGTATCTATATAATGTAGTAACAGACACCTTCATAACAATATGTAATATGTACAATATACACCCTGCAAGTATATGTATAATGTAGTAACAGACACCTTCATAACAATATGTGGTACATACAATATACACACTGCAAGTATATATATAATGTAGTCACAGACACCTTCATAACAATATGTAATATGTACAATATACACACTGCAAGTATATATATATAATGTAGTAACAGACACCTTCATAACAATATGTATTATGCACAATATACACACTGCAAGTATATATATAATGTAGTAACAGACACCTTCATAACAATATGTAATATGTACAATATACACCCTGCAAGTATATACCTGTATATAATGTAGTAACAAACACCTTCATAACAATATGTAATATGTAAAATATACACACTGCAAGTATATATATAATGTAGTAACAGAC
Organism: Entelurus aequoreus; assembly: GCF_033978785.1. Taxonomy (NCBI): domain Eukaryota; kingdom Metazoa; phylum Chordata; class Actinopteri; order Syngnathiformes; family Syngnathidae; genus Entelurus; species Entelurus aequoreus. The sequence continues at coordinate 2,124,037 of NC_084756.1, read as the reverse complement.
ACCTTCATAACAATATGTAATATGTACAATATACACCCTGCAAGTATATATATAATGTAGTAACAAACACCTTCATAACAATATGTAATATGTACAATATACACACTGCAAGTATATATTTAATGTAGTAACAGACACCTTCATAACAATATGTTCAATATTTACCCTATTTTGGTCATTTTAATCATTGCCGGGACTAATTTCCTCGTAATTTCCGTTTCCATAGCAGCGCAGTTCCGACTTCTGGCAACAAATGTTGCGCAGTTCCGACTTCTGGCAACAAATTTCCTACTCACGGAAATAAACGGGAGTGTGTGTTTCTAATCATGGCAGACTTGGAAACAAACAAGGAAAACGACTATTTTTGTACGAATGAGGATTCACAACTTTATCTTTTTGAAGCCGAATATACGGAGGATGAACTACTGCTTCTAGAAGAGCACAAAAGAAGGGTAAGACGTCGGAGTAGACGGAAGCTGATAGAGTGAGGTGAAAGTGACTCGAAGCTGTAAAATGTGGAATTTGAAGCCATGCTATTTCAACATAAATGGAGTGCTTACCCAAATAAACCGGGAAAAAACTGAAAAACGGACCCAGCCAGACCAGACGGACAACTGTCCATCGAGTGAGTCACACTTTATATTGACGATGATACACGCAACATGTCATGTGTGTTATTACAACTACAACACATACACTGTCTGGCTAGCTGTGTACAAACAAAACATGAAATAATACTTTACAGATACTGTAATATGATTGTTCATGTTTCCCATTGTTCATGTATCACATTGTGTTGTGCATTACAAACGCAAACATGTTTCGTGCTAAAATACAAGCTAGCTTATCTCTCGCCATAGCTAGCTTTTACGGCTAATACCTTACAGCACGTCGATGTGTTACTACGCTAGAAAAAGTAGTTCCTCAGTGTTCACTCTTACAATAACAATGTCGCTTCAGCTTGGTTATTATACAGGTTACAGAACGTAAATGAAGTATTGTTGATGCCTTTTGAATGCATTTTTAAAGTGATTTAGAGGTAGAATTGATTGCTAACATTAGCTGCATTGCTAGCCACCAAGAACGAGCCAACTTTTACATTTTACAATGCAAAAAAACCCCCCAAAAAACGTTTAGTCTTGTCTCTCATAATAATTGTGAACCATAGGCAACATTCCAAAAAAAGTGCAGTTTCCCTTTAAATGTTTGTGTTATGTCCAGCCAGTACCTTTGTCTTAGACATAGAATAGCTATTATTATTATGCGGACACTACATGGGCAGCTTTCTTTGAGTTGAGTTGCCATGTTTAGCCCTGGATCACATTTGCTGGACAGTTCTACCTGGGGTGGTGCACTTTTAGTTGCCAAGCACTGACATTGCATACAAACATCATGCTTTGGGTGGGTCTGCTGTGTGCGTGTTGTCCTTGTGTGCGCACATGATCATGTGCGTGTTGTCGTCGTTTGTACTAGGTCCATCACGTGTGCAGCGTCTCTGCATATATTAGCCTCCGTGTTTGTGTGTAGGCATAAACATGGTGCCTGTGCACCTTGCTCCTCCTCCTCCTCACACAGGCATATGTTGGAATCGTCTATCTGTATGTGTGTATGTGTGTGATCTTGTATTTCTACCCTTCTTGAGACATCAACAAGAAAAAGTACCTTCCATTTGAGGACCGGTGAACAAGTTAAAACCGAAATCATGGTCCCAATACGGAAAACCATTGCATCTAACAGAGAGCCAAATACTAAAGTCTGTGAACATTGCTCCAAAGTCAGGATTTTTTTTGTTTATTTAATATGCACACAAAAGTAAACATTGACCTGTGCAAAGGCAGCAATACGTGCAAAAAAAGTCTGCGGGCTATAGAGCGTTTTCTATTCAAGCTCCAGTACTCTGGAATGCCCTCCCAGTAACAGTTAGAGATGCTACCTCAGTAGAAGTATTTAAGTCCCATCTTAAAACTAATTTTTATACTCTAGCCTTTAAATAGACCCCCTTTTTAGACCAGTTGATCTGCCGTTTATTTTATTTTCTGCTCTGCACCCCTCTCCCTTGTGGAGGGGGGGCACAGGTTCGGTGGCCACGGATGAAGTGCTGGCTGTCCAAAGTCGGGACCTGGGGTGGAACGCTAGCCTGTGCATCGGTTGGTGACATCTCTGCGCTGCTGACCCGTCTCTGCTCGGGACGGTTTCCTGCTGGCCCCACTATGGACTGGACTTTCACTATTATGTTAGATCCACTATGGACTGGACTCTTACTATTATGTTGGATCGACTATGGACTGGACTCTCACAATATTATGCGAGATCCACTCGACGTCCATTGCACCGGTCGCCCTAGGGGGGGATCCCCACATCTGCGGTCCTTTCCAAGGTTTCTCATTTTCCCATTGGGTTGAGTTTTTCCTTGCCCTGATGTGGGATCTGAACCGAGGATGTCGTTGTGGCTTGTGCAGCCCTTTGAGACACTTGTGATTTAGGGCTATATAAATAAACATTGATTGATTGATGATACAACAAGACGGCAGCTAAAGAAGGACTTCCCTAATCATCCCCCGAAAAAAACGCCAGGTGAACAGCTGATTTTACGACTTCCGGTGGTGACGTAAGACAACCCGCGCCTCATGTGTGACCATAGGATGAACAAATACACTACCGTACTAAGACTATAGTGGCCATTAACAGTTAGCTTCTACAGCTGGGTTGCCCAAAGTGCGGCACAGGGGCCATCTGTGGTCCGTGACTCGTTTGTCGTCTGCCTTAAGCACATGACAAAAAACAAAAAATAGAGATCTCATTTGCACCCCTGGTGGGGATCCATCCATCCATCCATCCATCTTCTTCCGCTTATCCGAGGTCGGGTCGCGGGGGCAGCAGCCTAAGCAGGGAAGCCAGACTTCCCTTTCCCCAGCCCCTCCCGGGGGATCCCGAGGCGTTCCCAGGCCAGCTGGGAGACATAGTCTTCCCAACGTGTCCTGGGTCTTCCCCGTGGCCTCCTACCGGTCGGACGTGCCCGAAACACCTCCCGAGGGAGGCGTTCGGGTGGCATCCTGACCAGATGCCTGAACCACCTCATCTGGCTCCTCTCGATGTGGAGGAGCAGCGGCTTTACTTTGAGCTCCTCCCGGATGGCAGAGCTTCTCACCCTATCTCTAAGGGAGAGCCCCGCCACCCGGCGGAGGAAACTCATTTGGGCCGCTGGTACCCGAGATCTTGTCCTTTCGGTCATAACCCAAAGCTCATGACCATAGGTGAGGATGGGAACGTAGATCGACCAGTAATTTGAGAGCTTTGCCTTCCGGCTCAGCTCCTTCTTCACCGCAACGGATCGATACAGCGTCCGCATTACTGAAGACGCCGCACCGATCCGCCTGTCGATCTCACGATCCACTCTTCCCTCACTCGTGAACAAGACTTCGAGGTACTTGAACTCCTCCACTTGGGGCAGGGTCTCCTCCCCAACCCGGAGATGGCACTCCACCCTTTTCCGGGCGAGAACCATGGACTCAGACTTGGAGGTGCTGATTCTCATCCCAGTCGCTTCAAACTCGGCTGCGAACCGATCCAGTGAGAGCTGAAGATCCTGGCCAGATGAAGCCATCAGGACCACATCATCTGCAAAAAGCAGAGACCTAATCCTGCAGCCACCAAACCAGATCCCCTCAACGCCTTGACTGCGCCTAGATATTCTGTCCATAAAAGTTTTGAACAGAATGGGTGACAAAGGGCAGCCTTGGCGGAGTCCAACCCTCACTGGAAACGTGTCCGACTTACTGCCGGCAATGCGGACCAAGCTCTGACACTGATCATACAGGGAGCGGACCGCCACAATCAGACAGTCCGATACCCCATACTCTCTGAGCACTCCCCACAGGACTTCCCGAGGGACACGGTCAAATGCCTTCTCCAAGTCCACAAAGCACATGTAGACTGGTTGGGCAAACTCCCATGCACACTCAAGGACTCTGCCGAGAGTATAGAGCTGGTCCACAGTTCCACGACCAGGACAAAAACCACACTGTTCCTCCTGAATCCGAGGTTCGACTATCCGGCCTAACCTCCTCTCCAGTACACCTGAATAGACCTTACCGGGAAGGCTGAGGAGTGTGATCCCACGATAGTTAGAACACACCCTCCGGTTCCCCTTCTTAAAGAGAGGAACCACCACCCCGGTCTGCCAATCCAGAGGTACCGTCCCCGATATCCACGCGATGCTGCAGAGTCTGGTGGTGAAATCTATCAAAATTAGGGTGGTCCCAAAAAGGAGGGATTTTTCAAATTCACTGTGTGTCGGTTTTAAAAGTGCTCCCCCTCTGGTCAACATATGAAATAACAAGTATGTGTAAAAATTTGAAGTGCTCCCCCTCTGGCCAACATATGTAATAACAAGTGTGTGTAAGAAATTGAAATGCACCCCCTTTGGCCAAAATTTAAAAAATAAATATGTATAAAGAGAAATACTGTAATATCTTGAAGTAAATAATAAAGATTCAAAAACAATTACAGACAAAAAATGCAAAAAATAAAAATGAACTAAAAGCAGTATTTTTCTCACAGTGGGTCGACTTTTTTCTTATAAAATTGGGAACAAATTCTCATATTCTTTCCGTTTCTGTAATATTGCAATATTTTCTTGCAAAATTATTACTTTTTTATGTAAAATTATTACTTTTTAATGCAAAATGGCGACATTTGTCATATAAAATTCTGACTTTTATCACAATATTGCCAATTTTGTTGTTGCTCTTGTAAAATAGTGAAGTTTTTTGAGTAAAATTCTGACTTTTATCACAATATTGCCAATTTTGTTGTTGCTCTTATAAAATTGTGACTTTTATCGAGTAAAGTTACGACTATTTTCATAAAATTGCCAACATTTTAAGCTTTTCTTGTAAAATTGCGACTGTGATTGAGTAAAATTCCAACTTTTATCATAATACTACACAAACGTTCAGTTTGTGTAGTATATCTTGTAAAATTTTGACTTGCGCTGAGTAAAATTATGACATTTTTTATGATACTACCAAAATTCTACCTTTTTCTTGTGACCTTTTTCTTGTGAAATTCCATATCATTTTTCACAACAAACTTTTTTATATTTGCATAGTATGTATATATTATTAATGTTGTAAATACAAATCTTTATATATGTAGAAAGGGTGGTCCTAAAGAGGTAGGCATTTTTCGGAGGTCTCAAGAAGGCAACAAAAACAAGAATATGTGTGTGTGTGTGCGTGTGTGTGTGCGTGCATGTATGTCGGCGCGTGCGTCTCAGCTCTCGGCAGACATGGCTGAGATGATCTGCTCCACTTTATATGCCAGTTTTTGCTTCTGGGCCTGTTCGTCCTGCTCCAGCGCCTCCGTGATCTAACACACACACACACACACACACACACACGGTTAGCAAGCACACAAACCGAAACCGAGAGATGAGCATTCTTTAGCCAGTGGTATATTCCAGTTTGACATTATTCATGAGTCGTGTCTTTAATGTTGTCTCTTGTGCCACTCGAGTTTTGAGCTTTTATTTTGTAGTACGCTGCACCGCGAATGTTTGCCAACTCTTATCAGAGGGCACACATGCTTGCAGCCACTCTGGTGTCCAGCCAGTCCAGCTGTGGGAGGCATCCTAGCGCCAACCCTGGGACCCAGCTCATTCGGGTGAAGACAATGACCAGTTGCACCAATTGCACCACATTTTTAAACATTAATTTTTGCGTCAAAATATCACTTCTTTAAAATGAATTTAATAAGAATATGTACTCGCTGTTCCTTTTGTATAAACGCCGCACTGAGTTGCAGGACGGGGAGACGATCAAAAGCACCAAAACAAGCCTGCTAGCTTACCATCTAGCTAGCTTACTTGTCGCCTGCTAAACCATTAATTGAACTTGCAAGGCTTCACAGCACAGCAGTTACCTATATGACCCAACCCAAACAACATTCCCTAGTCATGGTGCAGGAAATAAAAAATTAACCAGCACAAAAGAAAAGTCAACACACATGGTGACACACAACACAACCTGCTCATTGAACTTTGTGGATATTATTTAAAAAAAAAAGTCCCAATCAGCATAAACAAAACAAACATCTAAATTACCACCATTTAAATCCACTACAAGGGATGGTGGGGAAAAATGCTAAACACTCTCTCCACACTTATCCATGTTTGGCACATTTGAACTGCCCGATATTTCTGTTTTTATTACAAAACTTTAAGATCATCACGGAAGTAAACTTGGTAGGATTTGGACTTTCACATACTCTTTATATCCAATTATATATCTTTTATATTATCATAATACTATGTACTCATATGTATAGGCTTTATATACGTATATGTATATAGATATGTGTATATGTATGTATGTACGTGTGTGTGTATATATGTATATATATATATATTAAGGGTGTAACGGTATGTGTATTTGTATTGAACTTTTCAGTACGGGGGGTTTGGTTCGGTGGTGTGCCGAACGAGTTCTCACACGAACATATTAAGTAGCGCACTGCACAGACGGACATAAGTAGCGTACCACACGTTGTGTAAACAATGCACACCGAGGCACAACACACGGAATGCTGGTGTAACGCAGGTGTCAAATATTTACTTTTGCGGAGACTTTTAGGCTGTTGTCACGTGACTAGGGAGAGCGTGCTGTTCTCCCTAGTCACGTGACCGCCACGGTCCAATCAGCTGTGCTTGTAAGCCGGTAGCAGGAAGTGGCCAGTAGACAGGACGTGAGGGGAGACAAATTGTATTTCTGCTCGAGGTAGGTTTTTATTCTCGTTTTCACCCGAAATATTGTGCTGACGGGATTCTAAACTAAATGCCTATTTGTTAACTTTATAGAGCCGAATACCAGCGACGGATTTGTTGTCATTAAGCTGTGTGTGACTGTAGAAGCGGAGTTGGTGAGTCCATGTTTATGAAAATATATTAGTCTTTCTTCCATTGTTTCATTGCAACAGTCTTTGTGGCATATTTCTCAATCGTCCATATACAAGGTCTATGACTTGAACCAATGATAACTATTGTGTATTGCATGTACTTTTGAATGTGTTTGATAATAAGCACGTTTAGTGCACTGACCGAATTGTATAGGTCATATTTATGCTGCTAATGGTTATTTTAGCACTTTATTGTATATTGTGATTCTGACATGTATGTTGATTTATATTGTACAATATTGAGGAAAAAACTACAACATGTTCTAATACTTTATAATGCAATTAGTGTTATTTAATGAAGATATTTGATTTGTGTACACATTGGTTTATAAGGATGGTCCTGGTTCTTACACAGGCCAGGCTTCTCTTTATGATGGCGATCTAAGGAAAAAAAGCATCTATTCCAAAGATCGTTCTTGGGAGATTCCAGCCAGGAACCCCACCACCTGTTCTGTCTGGGCTGGTAGGAGGCTCTCCAGCCAACCCTCTACACATTTTCACCCTTAACCTGCA